>NW_016235564.1:0-1144 GCF_001687245.7 Rhagoletis zephyria | reverse complement strand
AACTGTTTTGAAATACATGAATACGCTCTTACAAAGACATACATAAATTACGCTACTTTTGTTCAGCAACATTTCTTGGGTTGCCATCATCGACAGGCGGTGATAAAGAATGCAAATCAAAATGGAAGCGAAAAACGCGTACGTTACTTGCAATTCATAAAATAGATATAAATTTTAACAATTTCAGCAATACACAAAAATAGAGCTTTCGCACGAGCGTTTCTTTGGTTTTTCATTTGTCAAAATTTTACTTTGCATTTGGCACAGCAAAATTGAATTTATTTGTACATCATAGAAAATTTTTCTACCCCGTCTCACCACGGAGAAAAATGTTACCGATTGCCACACAGCCACACATACAAAGATAGGTCTGCAACTTTTACCTTGGAATAATGGCGGATACAGGATTTTATTTGTGAGAGGGGTGGGACGGGCGTTTGGGATCAAATTGCCAAAAAACGTTAAATTACAGGAATCTAACTTGATTCACTGAGTGACCAATCAAAGTTCGAGCTATAGACCTACAATCATCCAACCTGCTTGAACCCTGATTTATTTTTCATGCAAATAGAGGCTCTAGTATTTTTATGAAGTGCGACGTCAACTGTTTTGTGATATAATTATAATTTTAGGAAGTTTCTTTTTGTGAATTAGGTGCAGGGTCCATTTTCAGAGTCCCCTGTAATAAAACAATTATACTACTAGGGGCCTTCCCCTAAATTGGTAAAAGCCTTGTAAAGCTTGTAAATGTACGCGCCTCGTAGCTGAAAAAATTGTATGGAGCAAATTTGATGCGCAAACGACCTCGTAAACTTCAGTGTTGCCGAGCGGCTGAAATTTTTATATTAAAATGTGTGATAAAATAATGAAAATAAATGAAAATAATAATAAACGAATGAAATGAAAGAATTTCATCCACTTAACGTATTGACTAAGGTTTTCTGCTAATATTCGGCGTTTTTAATTGTATTTTATCCAAGAGTGATAGAGACAAGATGGCTGTTATGGAAAATAGTACCAAACAAAAATTGCGTCACAAAATCCTGGTTGATCTGTCAACACGCCAGTGCTGCCGTTTTCTATTTTCGAGCGAAGTGAAAACACAATAGAAGTGAAGTGTTTCGGAGTTACTTGGGATGAAAAG
>NW_016235563.1:0-1144 GCF_001687245.7 Rhagoletis zephyria | reverse complement strand
GTATGCATAACAGGGCAGTAACAATTGGGACTACTGTAATCGTAATCCAAATTTTTATGAATACAATGACTGTAATTGAAATACTAAGGACCGGTTACTCAATGTCTGGTTAACGCTAATCCCCGGTTAAACATAGTTATCGACGTTACCGACTCCCTGTTGTATGCATGGAGTCGTAGACGTCGATAACGATGTTTAACCGCAGATTAGTGTTAACNGATTACTGTAATAGTAATCAAAAAAACTACGCTTACAATTTTAGTAGTCGTACCATTAAAGTATTCATAATCAAGTATGTTATAATTACAATTACAATAATCGTAATGCTGAAAATTTTCGGGATAACAATCCCAGTAATCGTAATCAAAATATAATCGTAATCATAAAGTGCCCAGCTCTGATTCATATAGGATCGTGGTTCGCATGAACCAACGACTACAGATCACGCAATCCGCCATCGCTGTATTTGTAATCGAACTTCAGAAAAAAGTTTTCGTAGCGTTTTTGATGTTTCCCCGTTTTGTTTACATCGTCTTCTATCGCTTCGGGATGACTTTTTTTTTCAATTTGATGTGTTTTATGAGCGATTTTAGTTTTAATTTTGATTTATTACAAATTTATGACATAAAATGAAGAGCTTTGTGATTGGAACAAGTTTGTGCGTTTGTTTTGTCTGCCAAAAGTCCTAATTTCGTGAAAAGTGGGTGCACGTTTGTGGCCACAACGTTGGGCATAAGTGCAGTATAGCTACGGTGACCATCCGTTCTGTTTTTTGCAGGACCGTACTGTTTTTCAAAGGTCGGTCCTGCGTAGTTTTTCAAACCTGAAAAACCTGAAAATGTACTGATTTTTTCCAAGTGTCCTGCATTTGTCCCGCATTTTATTCGTTATGTTAAAATTATCGGACAATGGATGGATTTTTCAAAAAAAGAGTTTTTTGTTACTTTTCTTAGCTTTTCTTCAATATCTCATGAAAAAATCTCCAAATTAACGTAAGCGACTTACAGCTCAAAGGGTATTGATGTGCCTCTTACCAAAATAACTTGTATAACTTGTGGCGACTTCAATGAAAATTATTAGTGCTACAGGGGAAAAATTGAGATTTTCAATCAAATACGCAGATTCATTTGATTATTTTTTTTTT
>NW_016235562.1:369-1144 GCF_001687245.7 Rhagoletis zephyria | reverse complement strand
GCAAAATCGCGATTGCGAACACCTTTTTACGGGGCTTTTACGAGATTAAGGTTGCAAACAGAGTGGAAGCGAAGCCGATGACGAAGGTGAAGACGAAACCGAAGACGAATTGCTTGCGTTGCGGGCAAGCTGGCGAGTGTACATAGTGGAAGATGAATGATATGAAGATTTGTTTCTAAATAAAACCCTTTTTTTAGATAAAATCAAAAGAAAATAAAGAAAAAACCGCAATTCATGAAATAATTTGTATAGGACAACTTTTGGAGAATTTCGCCACTTGTATTATGTGTTACNGCATTATGTTGTGCTCCTTTATAGGGAGCATTTGTGCCTCGTTGTGGAGGTGATGTTCTGGCGACATCAGGAGGCGTCCTATCGCTGTCCTGAGTGTGGTGTTCTGTACAGTGTGTAGCTTCGTCCACTGCGTCCTACTAGTCCCCGGCGACCACACTGGTGCTGCGTAGTTTAAAACCGGCCGGCCTATTGTCTTGTATGTTGCCAGCAACGTTTTTTTGTCTTTGCCCCAAGTACTGCCGGCTAGCGATTTGCGTGCGCTGAGAAGGAGAACAGGCTGTCGAATGTTACTCTGAGGATTTTGGGATTATTCACCTTCGGAATTGGTGTGTCATCGACGTGAATTCCGAGCGGTAGCCTGGCCTCTTTCGTCCAGGTTGTAAACAGGGCCGCAGAGGATTTTGTAGGGGAGAGGGCTAGACACTTTGCAGTGCAGAAGCGAGAAAGTTCGGAGAGATACCCGTTTACTTTCGAACATAGG
>NW_016235562.1:0-157 GCF_001687245.7 Rhagoletis zephyria | reverse complement strand
CTCGATTTGTCTCTAAACATTACCGACGGGTGTCGACCACTCAGATAATTTGGGAGACCACCGTTTGAGCCTCTGCGGGAGAGAGGAAGCCTCTATATCTTCCANCACTTTGTTGTACTGTGCACTTTACGGAAACCATGCTGATGCTTCGCTGGGG
>NW_016235561.1:0-1144 GCF_001687245.7 Rhagoletis zephyria | reverse complement strand
CTGCGAGGCTGATAATGCACTGCCACTGCCACAACTACAACTACAACTAAAAAGTACTTACATACATACATACATACATTTGTGTATGCCGGCTACTGGCAAGTATCTCGCGTACCAAAGTGCGATCAGCCCAGCTAAGAAAATGCCACCAGCGGCGAAAATGTATTTACATCTGGAGTTTGTGTGAGCGCATAAAAGAAATCCTGAAAAAGAACAAAAAAGATTCGAATAATAAAAATTCAATAAAATATTTAGTTCTTTTTTAATTGGGCGTTGGCAAGAATTAACGACTGAAATACAGCAGCTGGCATGTCGGCGGGGGTTAGAGCGGTGCAGTGCGGTGTGTGAATGAGATTTTCATTGATTGAGGCTAAAAAATGCAACGGCTTTGTTATTGGACGAAANAAGCTGTGAAAATGTTAGATAAATAATTAAAAATAAATTGAGTTTGCTAAGTTCTAAGAGCTGGACTTCAATAGATGGATGCCTCTTAAAAATGAGAAAGTAAGATTATAAGAAATTTTCCGAAAACGGAAGCGAAAAGATGATATGTTTTATTGTAACATTTAATTTAAAACAAACAAAAAAATTATAAAAAAAAACATTTCCAAAAAGTTACATTTTAAATTAAACTTTATCGTAAAACATTTCAAAATTTTCTCAAAAAAAGTTGAAATTACGAGTACTCTAAATTTGAATTCTTCAAATAAAAAGTTAAAATATGAAAAGTTTACATGTAAACATGATTTCTGACGTTTTTTAACACTCTAAAATTTTAAACAAAATTTCACATTTGTCTTAAGAAAAAAATTTACAAATAATTTTGCAAAAAAATTTTTTATCCACCAATCTCAATTTTTGAAATTTGATTTTGAGAGGGGTATAAAACAAAAATATATTAAATATTTACACTTGAAAAGTCCATTGGTTGCGAAGAAATCCTGCAGTAGTGAAATCTAGACTGTAGCAGACAATACGTTCATAAAGAATATATTATAAAAACGAATATATGTATGTTAATATACAAAGAACTCATACAAGAGCCCACATGAAGAAAACATAGTTAACAAATTTTTTAATTGAATTTGCTGGCCACAATTTGCAAACAGCCAGCCAAACAAGCAGTCAGGCGACCATTCAGTTA
>NW_016235560.1:0-1144 GCF_001687245.7 Rhagoletis zephyria | reverse complement strand
CAAGGCGCACACCACAAATCAGAGGAGAAGCTCGGCCAAACACTAACATTTGTGCAAGCGCCAATCTATTATTATATTATTATATGGTTAGTGGTTAGAAATTTTTGAACAAACCTGTTGTAAGGAAATGGTTATTAAATATGAAATGAAAGCCCCAGTGGTAGTGAAAATTTCGATTGAGTGCAGTTTGCCCAACCCTGATTTTAACTATTGTATTTATTAAAAGATATTATATGAGAATTAAAAAAATGTATTTCCTTTTTAAAAAATCNAAATCATCCAAACGCCGTAGAGCGTATTTAACTTGCGCTTGTAAACGTTCTTGCGCAAAAACCATCTCGAACTTTTGCCGAGCAAAGTTCTCATCCATCATTTTTTCAATACTGTTGTCCGTGGACAATTCCCTCGGCAGAGTAACCATTGGCAGGAAACCAAACAATGCGAACAGACCATAAAGTTCGCGTGCGCGCAACTCATACCTCAGATCCTCCAGAGTCGGTATGTTGTCGTGATTAAGAAACTCTAGTGTATCCGTGAATGTTTTAAAGTAAACATTTATTAAATCTTCGCGTCGATCTCGGAGCAACTCCAGACGTATGCTTGTATTAAATAGAAAATTCAGATCACACGCAGGGCTGCCATAGAAGTTTAGCTGAAAGTCCACCTGAAATTATTTAAATAGACAGGGAAAATAAAAGAAAAACGCAAGTGTAATTTTTTAATGAAAACTTACAAACACAGCGCGCGTCGGCTTATGCGGCTGCATGGAATCGTCATAGGCATACATGAAGTTTGTGGTCCATAGGTCGCCATGATTCATCACAATAATACGATCGCCTTGGCGATATTCGGCCAAACGCGCGCATATCGCGTTGAAATTATCATAAAAATTGAGCAGCTTTTGTGAGATCTTTTCAAAGCCAGGCCAATTCGCTGCATTGAGCGCCAGCTGTCTTAGTCTGCCGCCGAACAAGTTTTTATATGCATCGCTATTCATAACACTCTCTTCACAGAGCATGCCTTTGCTGAGGCGTTTAGTAATGGCAGGATCCTAGAAGATAAAGAAATGTGCAACGAAAAATTTTTAGCCGAATATCTTATAAAGGGTGATTTTTTTGAGGTTAGGATTTTCATGCATTAGTAT
>NW_016235559.1:999-1144 GCF_001687245.7 Rhagoletis zephyria | reverse complement strand
TTTACAACGATATGGACAGAGTGCAGCGAATTAAAATACAGCGGCTCCGGTGGCTTGATCATGTCGTTCGAATGGACACAGACGCTCCAGCTCTGAAAGTATTCAACTCGGAACCCGCTGGTGGTAGCAGAGGAAGGCCCCCACT
>NW_016235559.1:0-968 GCF_001687245.7 Rhagoletis zephyria | reverse complement strand
AGGCCCCCACTGCGATGGAAAGATCAGGTGGAGAAGGACTTGGCTTCACTTGGCGTTTCCAATTGGCGTCAGTTGGCACAGAGGAGAAATGACTGGCGTGCTTTGCTGAACTCGGCCAAAATCGCTTAGGCGGTTACAGCGCCAAAAAAGAAGAGAGAGAAGTGTTTTTTTATTTGTATTGCTTGTGTTTTGCATTTGTTGTGTTAAACCAAGCAGAAGTGATCTGCTTAACATTGTCCGCGCTACTTAATATTTAACATAGTTACATACATATATACATTTTAATTTACACATTTGTGTGTTTTTCTATTTCTATTGCTTCTGTTTTGTATTTGTTTTGTTAAACCCTCTTGGATTTATTTCCACTCTCTTTTTGTTCAGACAATTTATATCCACCACACCTATGCTGATAAGCTGAATATTAACATACGAACTCTTATTTGTTTTCTATTGTTGTTTGTTTGTTCGTGCATTTGTTTTCGTTGACCATTGAAATGCCGACTGATCACACTGTCCTGTTAAATTTGCTATGTAAACATGCAGATGGCTTCAAAACTGTTCACTTAAACGCTCGCAGTCTAAACAACGAAAAACTAGATTATGCTCGAAGTATATTTGAATTATCTTCTGTCGGTGTTAACTGCGTGACGGAAACTTGGTTTAACGTTGATATTCCAGACAGCTTCTATTCCATTCCTAATTACAAGCTATTCCGAAATGGTCGTTTAGGTAAAAAAGGGGGTGGTGTAGAGATTACTTAGATGTTAAGGTTGCAAGTCGTTCTTCTACGTCTGAAATTGAGTTTCTATCTGTGGTTCTGTCCGATACTTACTCTAAANGTCGTTTAGGTAAAAAAGGGGGTGGTGTAGAGATTACTTAGATGTTAAGGTTGCAAGTCGTTCTTCTACGTCTGAAATTGAGTTTCTATCTGTGGTTCTGTCCGATACTTACTCTAAAGTACTTGTGTC
>NW_016235558.1:0-1144 GCF_001687245.7 Rhagoletis zephyria | reverse complement strand
AGTGAAAAAGTAGTGCAGTTGGTGTGTGGAGTTTCAAAATGGTTCTCGGCACCAAACACACACACTCAGACCAGCATCGGATCGGTCGAACTAGCGCGATTAGATTAGCAGCACACTCAGACTGGCACTGGCACACGTACAGAAAGACACATTCACGCTGCGCTGGCAAAACTGGTTACATCGTGGCTGATTCTCTCCCCGGCGAGCAGGGGACAGCAGAAGACAACAGATAGATAGACACAAACTAATTACAATGACGCCAGACCGTCGATTGGGTGACAGTTGGCCTCGACGAAGATGAAGGGGGCAGAACACTGGTAAAGTGCTGCACTACTGCCATTAGCTGTCGTTGTGTAATACTGCCATGATGTCGCCGCGACGATGCAAACTGAAATGAACACACACTCATAGAAAGTGCCTCGACAAATCAACTGGTCTATTGAGGCCTATAAATTGAGGCGATAATAAAAAGAGACAATGAAGAAGAATGAGGCACCAGTTAGGCTAGCCAGCTAATAGAATTAGTGCCTGACAATGATGCCAGTAGTGGAAGAAGGGCTAGAAAGAAAAGGAGAGAGAGCGAGAGCAAAGGCAAATTGGCAAACTAATTAGTGCTGAGAGGGCAATGGAGTTGAATGTAAATGGTATTTGATGATGATAATTGCACCAAACGACTGGCGGTGCATCAACTGACAGTTGACAACTGGTGGTGGACTATTGCCTGCCGCTAATTCAATTACATGACAGTCTTGTCAATGATGGAGAATTGATGTGACAGTGTGGTCAATGGAATTTAAGTGAATTGAACTGCGTAAGGGATGCTGCACGCAAACAGATTAGGTGTACTCACTGAGATACATCTTTGATGGTCGTTTGTGGGAATGAGGGATCCCTTTTCGCTGAGATCGTACGTTTCGAGAGTAGGGTAAAGAAAATGTCTGTGTTTGTAAAGTGGCAATTGAAGATGGGTTCAGTAAAGCTGCAATGCTGCTGAGTTAATTTTAAAGTGTGTGTAGCAGTTTTTTACAGTAGCAGTGACCAGTTTGTTTGCTGGCTGGTTGCAATGAGATCAGCGATGGTGAACAGATACACAAAAACACGGTAGATAATTGGCCTCAGTGAGGAGAAAATGAACACAAATACA
>NW_016235557.1:0-1144 GCF_001687245.7 Rhagoletis zephyria | reverse complement strand
TACTTTTTAATTTCATTGTAATTAATATTAATTAACGTTTAACTGTATTATTATTTAGTTAAAAATTAAAAATCAAAATAGTTTGTTAACTTGGATGCCAATCTAGCTTTAATTAAAAAAATAAAAAACATAATGATTTAAAAATGTTAGATTTTATACAAATAATTTGTACTAGTTGTAGAGTATAGTAAAGTTTTGTGTAAATGCAACTAAATTCTAATTTTTTTTGTTTTGGCAACTCTTCACCATCTGCTTTCATCTTTACTCATCAGTTAGCGCCTATTCTGACACTTGATGGACGTAAAAGTGAGTTTCCATTTGGTTCTTGAAACTATCATTAAAGTTATGTTGTTTTTTGTAAAATTGTTTTCATGAAAAAATTTTTTATAATTAGTTTTATAAAAAATGCTAGTTCATAAAAAACAATTTAAAAGTTTGCATTTTTATTGTTTTGTTGCAAAAGTTAAATTAATTCTAGTATTACAATGTATAAAAAAGGATTGTTCAATTGCAAAATGTTTTATGCAAATTTTTTTATTAATTTTATTGTATATTCAAATTTTACCTTAGAGGTTTTAGAGTTTTAGATAAAAAACCNTCAACTTTATTGTTTATAAAACAATTTTTTTAAATGTACAACAAGATAATCAAAAAACGAAAAAACAAAAAAACTTAGAAAAATACAATTTTTACTTACATAATTTTTACAAGTAGTTAACAAATTTTTCCTAGCATTTTTGTGTAAAAAAACTTTGCACGTTGTTAAAAATTGGCAAAAATCTACAGGTTTTTATCATTAAAAAACTAAAAAACTTTAAAAATGCAATATTGATGTTCGTTCTTATCAAGTACTAGTGTTTTTAATAGCGGTTAAGCTCTAATTTTGTTCAGAGTTATTAAAAAGTTTTAGTAAAATAATAACAGAAACACCAAATACTATTTTTGCATAGTTTAAAACATTGAAACATGTTTCTAAAAAATTGCATCTAAAATTGCAAAATATAGTTTAATAGTTTACTGTTTAAGTTAATTTACATAGTTGAAAAGCAGGCAAGAAAAACGAGCCAACTATTTTACATTTTAACAAAAAATTCTTAAAATTACAAAGACAAATGTAATCGAGTTTAAGTTTTAAAAGAATTAC
>NW_016235556.1:0-1144 GCF_001687245.7 Rhagoletis zephyria | reverse complement strand
TGGCAGGAAATTCTTACGCGATTTGAATATTTTCGAAAGATTTTGAAAAGCTACGAGAAGTTTTGTATAGTTTTTTTTATTTCGAAAAATGCAATAAAAAGTGGTAAAAATTATTTCCAAAAAATTTAAAAGATCTCATTACACTTTAAAGACGCAAAAATGAAATAAAAACGCCTATAAATCTAAACTTAATTTTGTGAAGTGTAAAGTGCGAATGAAACAAAAAGAACGTGCAACCATATCACATATGTCTTCTGCAGATGCTAGCGCTTTTTCAGCACCACAAGATTTAGCGGCCTTGACTCACCAAACAAGCGCGATGTATGTACATGTAAAAGTTATATTTTTTTCTTGACTAACCACGCAAAAGAACTTCACTTCTGATTTCCAGTCATAATTCAGTCATATGAACCAAGTCTGTCAATACCACCATCTCAGGTAATAACCTTATTGAAACTACGAGCTTACAATCAAAAAGTGCTCGGCGTTGAATTTCACGCGACAGATTTGACATTTCTGATAGTGTAGTACGGTGTTTTGGAATCGATTTGAAAAGACCATTGCATTGGTTTATATGCCTTCTACATTTTAATGAATTGCCTTTCCGACACATATTCGAATTTCTCGATAATTCAAAAATGAGCGGATCAGCGATTTATTAACCAAACAAATTACATGTTGTGACAAAATGGTATGAATATAATTTTTTCAGAATATTTTCTTGGAACTTTTTTTTTTGTATGTACACAAAAGCTTAAATTTTTTTCAGAGTGTAATTGATTTTAAAACCATTTCACCAGATTTATCATGATTTATCTATCTACTGATGAAAAGTGTTTGCTTCAAATCGCTTCGGCAACATCGGATGGTTTTATTGTAGTTGATTTACAGTGGCGCTCTCCTAAATAGAACACTTTTAGTTTTTTACAATATTCACAATCTTTTACGTGATACATTTTTTTCGTTAATGTTTTATAAAAATATAGTAGATTCTATAGCACGAACTATATAAATCAAAGTTTAAAACTTTGTGTACAGTTCAAGAAAATTTTACACATTCCAAAAAAAAAATGTTATCAAAATTTTCAGCTTTTATCAGATTTTCTAGAAACTTATTGGGTATAACTGCATTCCGTAACTTATA
>NW_016235555.1:0-1144 GCF_001687245.7 Rhagoletis zephyria | reverse complement strand
CAACTAATGTGGCCAACAATTGCTACAACAAGCAATAACAAAAAATAGTAACCTAACAAAAAACAAACTAAAATCATAAGCTGAAGCGCACTTAAATAGAAGTGCAACTACGTGCATCGGCAGCAGCAACAAACCTATAGAGTAGCGGCTGTGGCGGCAGCAACATGTTGCACATGCGTTTCGGATTTTCTGTAACAGTCGATTTTCTGATTTTCCGCACAAACCTCGAATGGTCAAATGCCGTCAAATGAATTGTAGTCTACGCTTGTTGAGGAGCCATTGGGTATGGCCTATTGCTGCTGCAGCAACGGCTTTTACAAGCGTAGCAATGTTCAACAAGTTGTTGCAACGCGCATTTACCACCGCTTCGAAGGTGGTTAGTAGCTCTAATGCTTTTGATGCAGCACTAAATTTGAAATCACAAAAACAAAAACAAAAAACGTGTGTGCGTACGAAATGTTTGTTATTAAAAAATGATTTACTCACGCGTTCGAAAAGCGGAACAGAAATCAGTGAATTGATTTTAGAAGCTTTGGAGCAAAGGTAGCAGATGGGAGGTGGAAAAAGTAATAGTTGGAGAATGATTTCAAAGAAACAAATTGCAATAAGTTGAGTGCTGGTTAGAAAAGCAGAAATCCCTGATTTGTATTCATAGCGCACGGAATATAAAAAATGGCCTAATTATATCTTTAATATTTTTTAAGTGCAGACTGTTTTGTTGTTCCACGCTTCTTAATGAGTTGCTTGAATAGCTATAACTATGATTGTGCTCGGGCTTTAATGAAATTTTTTGTCCACAAATCGAAGAATGAAAGCAATTCAATTGGCATTCAATCGCAATGCGCTAATCAAAACTTAAGCCAAAGCAATTCATTACAATATTTTAATTGGCATTTTTCCATAAATTTAAGCGATCAGCGTGTAAATGGAAGCTAAAACCAATCGCCTAAGCACAAGTAAGAACCGGAACATACAAACACACCAACAAAAAGTGAAGGCAAAAAACAGAAATACAATTCGCCACGCAGAAATCATTGAAACCGCCTCCACAAGCGCAAGCAAAGTTACAGAAGTGGCAAAGGCATCTGCCTCACAGTTTTGTGGCGCACAAAAAAGGAGTAAAGAAAATAATGGAATTAAAAGA
>NW_016235554.1:0-1144 GCF_001687245.7 Rhagoletis zephyria | reverse complement strand
TCCATTTTTATGTAAATTCACGCGGACAAAATAGAAAATCTAGGAATATTCACTATCCTTCCTCTTTTTGTAGACTGTGAAAAGTGAAAAATATTGCAATGGACTGCCAAGAATAGTGCCCAAGTGTCAAATAAATAAAGGGTAGTCAAAAGGAATAAGCAAAAGCAGGGTTGTAGTTTGGAATTTACCGCGACCATGTGGTGAATTAGTGCAACTAAGGTAAAAAAACATTTACAAAATTCAGGAGCATTTAAAATATTTTTGCGAGTGAAGTTTGACAATTAATTACCTGACCGTTGGTGGTATAGCAGGTAATAACAAGCAGAAGCTCTTTATTGAAAAGCATGTAAATACATACAAACATACATATGGGTGTTTCCATGCAGCCGTACGCGACAATCGTACGCTTATGGAGTAACATAAATCTCTCAAATATAGAAGTTACTGAAAAACAAGATTACGGTTATGTTGCAACCCAAGGGTCCTATGTTTGAGAAAGATATAAACAGCCTCGAAACTTTGGTGTGGAAAATATCCGTTCAAAACAAAGTGATAACATATGCGACAAAAAAGGAAGTGGTTTTAAGGCACACATACGTACACACATATATGCGAAAGTATGCGAATCATGAGAATTTTTCTTTTCTTTACAAATTCCTAAACTAAGCTAAATAATGTACCTTTGCAATCTTTCCATTTATTAATAGAAATTATCTCTGGATAGTTAAAAAAAAAACATAATAACGTACGCGACAAATTTTCCCCCCATACAATATTTTTACTATTAACACATACTAAATTATATTTTTAATCTATGATCGATGGTACTAATTTCTAATTTTTTGCAGTGTAGTTCTTGAAGTTCTTCACGGCGAATCAACCCTGTTTATGTTTTCGATAAAAACCGGAAATGGAACAAAATTCACCATTTCCTTCAAACTTCCAACAAAATTGAATGAGCACAATGAATTATTAGCTGCATAATTGTCAAATTGATACACTTTAAACATTATTATTATTAAAAATATTAATCCTATTTCTGGATTTGTTTAGTTTTCTGAATACATAATAAAATAACTACAATTTTTCCAACAAACTTGATATAAATGTAACTTTAGTGGTCATTGCTAGTAGAAATATGTAC
>NW_016235553.1:797-1144 GCF_001687245.7 Rhagoletis zephyria | reverse complement strand
GGAGTTCTTGTCTGATGTTCTGATGTTCTTTTCCATTTCAGACGGCCATTTTCTCCACCGTCTACAACACCGTCCAGCTGCTGTCCATTCTCTCCTGTGGCGTCCTTTCCGACCGGGCCACCCGAGGGCGGTGGTGCTCCACCAGGACCACTATGAGAAAGTGCTTTGAGGCGGTTTGTAAGTTCTTAAGCAGTGAATGATTATCATCTTTGAATTATCTTTTTCATTTTAGCAACCTTCGGCACGGCCCTCTTCATTGTGGGCGTCGCCAGAAGCTGGTGCAATCGAGCGGTTTTTCTCCTTTCTCTTTCGTTGGCCGTCGCCTGCGCCGGAGCGAGCATCGGCGG
>NW_016235553.1:0-772 GCF_001687245.7 Rhagoletis zephyria | reverse complement strand
TGTGATTCTCGGTTTGTTGATTTTTTTGCATTTGAGCTTTTTTGAGGTTTTTTTAAAAACTTCTTTTTCTTCTTCATAGATCTCACCTCGGATCACGCGTCCACTTTGGCGGCCATCGTTAGCACAATTACAATGATAGTAGGCTTTGCCACGCCCTCCATTGTTACCCTGCTGATGGAGGTGGTGGAGGGGGTGAAAAGCGACGATCCGACCTTCCATTTGCATCATCGCTGGACGGTCATTTTCTATTTGGTAAATTTTGTTGGTTGAATGTAAATTTTGAAGTAATATGATCTTCATTTCAGACGGCAGCCTTCTACGTCACCGGTGGCCTCGTCTTTACCGCCTTTGGCTCTGCCGAGCGCCAGAAGGACTGGTTCCGATCGTCTTCGAGAAGTAGTGGTGGTGGTGAAGAGGAAGAAGGAAGAGAAAAGGAGGCGATGATGGTGGTGGCAGAAAGGCCTAGAAAAGGCGCTCTTCCTTTTCCAAAAAATGGTGGNGTCATGTTAGTAGAACCTGAACAACAGCAACAACGCTCAATTAAAATTAAAACTGGATTCGAAAACTTTCACCAAAAGAAGAAGAAGAGGGAAAACAGTGTCTATGAAAACGCCAGCGCAGCAGCTGTTGAAGTTCTATTTTGTTTTTGGTTTTTGGCAGATTGATCGTCAGCGTTTGCTTGCTTAGTTTGCGTCACTCTTTTTTTACTTCACTCTCGCTAAGCTCTTTATCAGAGCACGAAGCTAATTTTCTTCTTCTTCTCTTGAAGCAC
>NW_016235552.1:0-1144 GCF_001687245.7 Rhagoletis zephyria | reverse complement strand
TGGATTTCAAGGCTGACATTATTATTGGTGGTTAAAAAAAAGACAAACCGACCCCTGTCCCACCTAAAGACTAAATTTGTTGTTTGAGTTACTTATTTGAGTAATATACTTTCTAAATATGAAACAAACCGAACCATTAACAAGAATTTTCCAAATATTTGGACTTTTGCGCTACTTATGGGACAAAATTTTGGTTGTGTAAAATGTATTCCAAACATAAACAATATTGCTCGTTTATAGTTATGGATTTTCCTGTGCCACCTACCGGATTAATTTCTTAATTAATTCATATTGCATTGTCATCAGCTTTTGACGTATGTTTGAAGTTTCAAGTCTCTAACTCATCGGGAAGTTGGTTAAAAATTTGATTACACATAGGTCAAACTTAATAAAAGNAATATTGCTCGTTTATAGTTACGGATTTTTCTGTGCCACCTACCGGATTAATTTCTTAATTAATTCATATTGCATTGTCATCAGCTTTTGACGTATGTTTGAAGTTTCAAGTGTCTAACTCATCGGGAAGTTGGTTAAAAATTTGATTACACATAGGTCAAACTTAATAAAAGTCTGTAGAAAGCAACTGCTACATTTGAAAAAACATTTTTTTTTCAGAAACTGCCTTGAAAAAATATTATTTTAGACTCAGGGGTGTACGGCGAATTTTTTTGTGGTGCGCTCTAATGTTCATATCCGTTAAAGGTAGATCAAACGGCAGTTTTTTTATTGTAGTCAACTAAGTGAATTGACATTTAATTCTAAAGTTACGACGATCTGACTTACATACATTTTTACTTAGTTACTTGTATCTACACTGAGGGAAACAATGCATAGTAAAAATGAATACTTTACATTTGATTAACGTTTAAAAATTTTCGCATTTAAAAATAATATTTTCATACCAAAATTTAGCACGTACGTATTTGAATGTCCACATCGGAGTATATATATGTACGTATGTATATATACGTACCAAGCATGCAGCGCGGTGACAACACACAGATCCATAAACAAAACATGTTTATCCGTACAAATCGCTAGCTGTGGTGTTGATGGGTATTCAACATTTGAAAGCGCATTTTATCTGTAATTTTATCTGGCTGTAACTGAGTGCGCAAAGATGCTTGCTACAATTTGTTGATAT
>NW_016235551.1:569-1144 GCF_001687245.7 Rhagoletis zephyria | reverse complement strand
ATGCGCAGCTGGCATTCGAGTATGAGTGCACTTTTCACATCTCATATTTAATTTTTTCTCTATTTTTTTCGGCTGCTAGCCAGCCAACTAAGCTTTTACGAGTATACATAGTATTTATAGCACACAGCTCAGTTCACTTCTGCCAGCCATACCTAAGGCTTGAGCAACAACGTTTGATTAATTGCCATTGATTTCCACAGCAGCAGCAACAGCCAACACAATAACACAATGGAGGAGCTGCCCTTGCAGACGGGGCACTCAGCACACAATAGCCGCAGCGAGTTGGGGAGTTGGAGAATGTGAACAAGCGAAATATTTGCTGCGAGCCAAAATGGATTAAAACAAAAGATGAGTGAGCATGCAAACAAAAAAAAACACAAAGCAAACCAAATTAAAAAAGGAACGCAAACAATTTCAAATGCATGGCAAGAAATTTTTCATTGATTAAGTTGCTGTTCATATCCAGCAGCGATTGGCTGGCATGCAGCGCATATGTAGATGCTCACCAAACGGCAGCTGCTGCTTTAAATGTTTTTCGCGGCTATTTGCCCGCACCTTGCGCCTGCTGCTGCTGC
>NW_016235551.1:0-279 GCF_001687245.7 Rhagoletis zephyria | reverse complement strand
GAACGCAAACAATTTCAAATGCATGGCAAGAAATTTTTCATTGATTAAGTTGCTGTTCATATCCAGCAGCGATTGGCTGGCATGCAGCGCATATGTAGATGCTCACCAAACGGCAGCTGCTGCTTTAAATGTTTTTCGCGGCTATTTGCCCGCACCTTGCGCCTGCTGCTGCTGCTGCAGCGACACCCACTTTTTCTATTGCACATTTGTGAAACTGCATGCACAATACAAATACAAATACACACATACACACAAATATTCAAATTTACAATTTAGTAC
>NW_016235550.1:0-1144 GCF_001687245.7 Rhagoletis zephyria | reverse complement strand
AGACTGCTCGAACTTTGGTCACACTGCTCTGCTCCGCTCTGGCGATAAAACAGTAGCGAACCAAAACAAGGGAGATCGCCCATCGAAGATAACAGGAGCCAGCCAGTGAACAAGTGAGAACTATCATGTACGACCGCCACCACCACCACCACCACCATCATCTCTTATCACCCCCTCACCACCTAAAATTCATCAAAAGGATGAGATAAGATTCATCACCAGCACTTCCCTTTCCCTTTCCCAGTCCCAGTTGAAAGTCACTGGTGGTGATAACTGCCTGATCACTGACACTGATTATGTCTTACATCAGTGTGTGAAGGAGGAGGATGAAGGATGAGTCAGGCTGCTTTTTGGCGAAAGAAACAGCAGCAGCAACAGCAACAGCAACAGCTGCTTCTGTCCAACTCACAAACACTTTTGGAAGAAATCATCATCATCATCATCACCACCACCACCGACCCAGACCCAAAAAGAGGAGGGAAATGGTTCAGAGAAAGTACATCGTCAACAGGTTGCAGACTTCCGCCAGTGCAATGCTAAGCTCCACCAAAGTGCAGCTGACAGCAGGCGGCCTGCTCATTCTCGCTCTCGCGTTCCTCTCCACACTGGTCTACCTCTTCTACCTCAAAGAACCAACTTCAGTTGGAAGTGAACCATTTTCTTCAACATCGAAGCTAAACTCTAATGAGCAGCAGCAGCAAATCGCCCACTACCGTCAGCAGTTTGTGCGAAATCTGACGGCCGAGCTGTGGCATCGTCATGAACTTGAAAACCGCCAAAACAACAACAACCACAACAAATCTTCAGCAGGCCTCGCCGATCTGCGGCTCACCTTTGCCGCGCTCAGCACGCTGAAGGTAATGCAGCTGGACAATCAGTTTGCCGCCGCCAAGCGGACCATTGTCAGCTCTCTGCTGAAGTCTGACGGAACCGACCTGATGAAAATTGCATATGATCTGCAGCCGGTGGACCTAGTCATCGAGTACCTCGCCTCACTGCTCTCCGCTTCTGCGCTGGAGGAGGAGGAAGATGAGGATGATGATAGTGGTAAACAGGAACTTCTTCAGGTGGCCACCAGCAGACTGGTGCCGCTGGTTGAGCAGCACTACCAGTGGGGCGATGGATTTGGTATGTTCTTCTATTT
>NW_016235549.1:0-1144 GCF_001687245.7 Rhagoletis zephyria | reverse complement strand
TTAGATAAAAAATCGCGAGAACTTTGCTTTCACAGAAGAATTGTAAAAACTGTATATGTACATGCATTTTTACATATGTATATACAGTTCTTTATCAAATATAAAAAAAATTATGAGCAGTCGAAATTTTCACAGGCGGCACAATAACCCTCTGAGGGAGTTCAATAAACTTGAAACCACAGTGCTTTTGTTTCTATAGATATTTCTATTCCAAACAACTTTGCTATTGCCAGAAGCGTGTAGCATCGAATTATTCTGTGATTCTTTGAAAGAGCTTTGCGAAGATATTTGCCATGCGGTTGGTTATTCGTTTGAAGTTCAGACAACCTGAGTTGATGGCTTTTTTGCTGAAATGGCTATTGAGGCGCCACCCTTCACATACTTATGTACATACATATATGTATGTGTACATATGTATATACTTATAGCAAGAAAAGATTTCCTGGAAGAATCAACAGAGTGCATTGACTCGATATGTCTGACTGATATTTCAATGAAATTTATGAACTTTTTACATACTTACATACCGAGCGCTAACCGCCAAAAAAACAAGCGATTTTTTTTGGAAATTGTCGTTTTGATGCAGAAATTTATCTATCTACCAACTATAGGAGCATTTTTGCGCCAAAAATAAATGTTTGAAAAATTTCGCTTACTTTTTTTTTGAGTTTGGGCTCTTTTATCTAATGCGCAACATGTCTATATNTTTGCATTAGTAGCATTCCTGGACACAGCAGGGGCTTTCAACAATGTCCCCCGTATGCAATTACCTCGACTATGGCGGACCTGCGGGTGCAGAAAACTCTGGTTAGGATCATCAACCAATTGCTCACCAGGGGTAACTGACATAACTTCACGGACTTAACTTCTATCGGCCGGTGGAAGTTGTTTCAGACTTAATTCCCACGAAGATCAGACTAACTTTCAGAAGATTTCCGCAAAAATCTCATGGAAGTTATGTCATGAACTAACTTCCACAATAAAGAACTAAATCGCCAGAGAGGGGGATCGCCATCCAGTGAGCGAGCGGAGCGCTCTAATTATAACTATTTAATGTCTAATATTTACTATATGGTACTACATATACATATATACATATATACTAAGGATAAATTATAATATCATTCGAACAACGCTCTGAATA
>NW_016235548.1:0-1144 GCF_001687245.7 Rhagoletis zephyria | reverse complement strand
TAATTGAAGTGTTTAGTGATTTTGTTAGCTGCGGGAAAATAAGTTACCACGTGCGGGTACAAATGTACAGTCATGGTACGTTGAGAAGTTGAAACTTTCGTTTTAATTTACTTATTTCATTAGAAACAAATCTTGCATACTCTAACAAGGTTTCGTTTTATTTTTTTTGTTTGCTTATGATTAGAGTGTAATTGTTATCCAAAAGCAAAACAACTTAATCCTCTTTCCCTCACCCCTCTTAGCACTGAGGTCCTATTAGCCAATGGGGCTTTTCACACTAGATGCAAACAAGCAGAACAAAATGTAGGACGTTTGATGTCCCATCGCCTGACAATGACGAGGTACGAATAACGATTACGCGGCTGAAAAATAACAAAGCTGCTAGAGCGGACGGCGCCATATGCGCGAACTATCGTGGTATCAGCCTTCTAAAGATAGGTTACAAGGTCTTACTGAGCGTATTGCGTGAAAGACTGAAGCTCGTCGTTAACGAACTGATTGGGACTTATAGGTGTGGCTTTAGACCTGCAAATCCACCATAGAACAGGTATTCACAATGCACCAAATCATGAAGCATCGACAGTGACAATATCCGATGAGGCGGCTCTTGGAGTTTTCGAGAGATTCTGCGAAAGATTTACGGGCCTTTACGTGTTGACGATTTAACGATGAGCAGTATGCGCTTTACAACGATATAGATATAGAGCAGTGAATTAAAATTCAGCGGCTCCGCTAGCTTGGCCATGTCGTTAGAATGGACAGAACCAGGTGGAGAAGGACTAGGCTTCACTTGGCATTTAAAATTGGCGTCAGTTGTCATAGAAGAGAAATGACTGGCGTACAGCCGAACTACGAGCATAGTAGCGTTGATCCGGATCAACTCGTTAATTCGGTATTATCTCGTCAACTAACTGCAGTTTATCCGGATTAGGTCCAAGAGTTAAATCCCAAGCTGAGCACGACTCAGAGAGCGTAGAATACAGAGAATATGCAAGACATATAGCTTTTCATCGGTAATGCAGTTACATAATTCAGATAGGAATCTAATTTAAATTGAATAAGTTCTTATTTGAAATAGTATAGTGACGGTATTAACGACGACAAGGCGGATGTCCATGCTAATTTTGCACTTTATTTATTTTCT
>NW_016235547.1:369-1144 GCF_001687245.7 Rhagoletis zephyria | reverse complement strand
GAAAACCGCTTTTGCATTCGGTAACAGACTTTATGCTTTTCGTCGCATGTAGATGGGGTTGAGAAATTCACCCGCCACATTAGCCAATCTCATTGATAAAATTTTGCGTAATTTCGACGTTTGAAGAACACGTTAAGATACTGGCTATTATTGCGAAACGTCTGGCTGGGGCCGGCTTAACCATCTCAACATCCAAATCGAATTTTTGTTGTAAACGATTGGAATTCCTGGGCTACGTTTTGTCTCAAGAGGGTTTATCTGCTAATCCATCTCGTATTCGAGCGATTGTTTAATTTGAACGGCCCAAAACGGCAAAAGAAGTCAGACGGTTCGTTGGTAGGCTACCGTAAATGTATTCAAAATTTTTCGGAGATCACAGCTCCCCTTTGTGAATTGTATAAAGGAAACCGAAAAGGACCCATTGAATGGAATACCCCTGTTGAACAAGCCTTTCTCAAACTCAAAGAGTGTTTAACTACCACTCCCGTTCTGACTATGGCCGATTATTCAAAACCATTCAAGGTATACACCTATGCCTCGCTTATCGCAGCGGGTGCTGTTCTAGTACAAGAACATGATGGGAATGAACGTGTGGTTCAGTATTTTTCTAAGAAATTCTCGAAAGCCGAACAAAATTACACAGCATCCGAACGGGAATGCCTAGCCGTTCTCTTAGCGGTCGAAAAGTTCCGTCCATATTTTGAGGGTCGTGAATTGGTTGTGGTAACGGACCATGCAGCTTTGCGCTGGCTACAAACTCTCAAAGAACCAACTG
>NW_016235547.1:0-223 GCF_001687245.7 Rhagoletis zephyria | reverse complement strand
TCTAGTACAAGAACATGATGGGAATGAACGTGTGGTTCAGTATTTTTCTAAGAAATTCTCGAAAGCCGAACAAAATTACACAGCATCCGAACGGGAATGCCTAGCCGTTCTCTTAGCGGTCGAAAAGTTCCGTCCATATTTTGAGGGTCGTAAATTGGTTGTGGTAACGGACCGTGCAGCTTTGAGCTGGCTACAAACTCTCAAAGAACCAACTGGCCGATTA
>NW_016235546.1:0-1144 GCF_001687245.7 Rhagoletis zephyria | reverse complement strand
ATATATATATATATATATTGTATATAAGGTTGATTGTGAGGAGAAAGCGCTAGCTCAGAAAGAGCAACAAATAAATTAACATAATGCTTGAAACACAATCGCCGAATTGAGCGATACCGTCGTTCACAGTTCGCCCTGCTCTTTCGCCTACTTTAACAGAATTAGAGCGATAGAGAAAACAGCTGATACAATTTCGNTTTTGGTCGATGCTTCCTCTTTTTCTTGTCGAGTTCGTCTTGCTCTCTCATTCTAGTATTTATTGACGTCACGGCCAGTTGCTCTCAGCTCGATTGGCGCAATCTTGTATTCTATCATTCTTGGGTGTATTATATTTAAGAAAAACGTTTTCAATCGCTGGATGTAAATTTCATTATCAGTGAAAATGTACTGCTTAATGCTGTTTTTTTTTCAGTGNAAAATTACGTTGATTTTTTTTCTTTCAAACATTTATTTTGAACATACATATGTATTTATTATAAGCTGTTAGCTTTTCTTAAAACAAGCAACTCAAAATTTGCATCGCTAAGTTTGTGTCTTCTGGAACGATTCACAATCCCAGCGAATGAAAACAACCATTCCACGGGCGCAGATGGGGGTAATGGTGTATTATATTTAAGAAAAACGTTTTCAATCGCTGGATGTAAATTTCATTATCAGTGAAAATGTACTGTTTACTGCTGTTTTTTTTTTCAGTAATCAGTAAAATTGTACTGGTAATGCAAATTCAATTTCATTATCAGTATACTTTTACTGACTACTGCTGTCTTTAATGCATTTAATTTATACTGCAGTGTGCCCATCTATGCTTATAATTTAGGTGACCATATTTTGAAAAACGAAACCATATTTAGAAATTATGAAATGATAACAAATATAAATATAAGGCGAGGGGGAATTATTATACATTATTTTATTTTAAGCCAGATTTAACGAATCGATCACTGTCTTTTTCAATCATCAAAAATTATTCGTGTTATAAGTTGCAAAGAACGTAAATCTATAAGAAGGGACAACACGTTATAATTGTAACGAGTGGGAACATCAGGAGCATGCTTTCTCTTTTGCCCAAATACGTTTTGTGATTGGATGAAAAAAGAGGCACGCTCCTCATGTTCACACTCGCTTCAATTATAACGTGTTGTCT
>NW_016235545.1:0-1144 GCF_001687245.7 Rhagoletis zephyria | reverse complement strand
TTCTTGAAGAAGAATCTTTGCTTGAATCATCACTGGCGATAGCCATCCTTGAATAATCCACTGGTCGCCTTCGCACTCACCTCTTTACACAATTTATTTCCACTCAAAATAAATGCTTTGGTTTCAATTTCAAAGGTATAACTTCCACCGTTTAATTTTCTGTTTGTGTGGCTTAGTTTTTTTACAATTCCAAATTATTAAAATGGTTTTAAAAATATTAGTTGTAACTTCCGTTGTTGAGAAAAAGGGGGGCGCGTGCGCGATGTCGCTCATTTGGCACGACGATGGGAAGCGGCCGTGCGCGCTCGTTAATCATCTTTCGGAGTTCACACCGCTGCGGCCACAGGATGCGCGCACGGCCGCTGAATTAAGTTTAAGCGGCGGCTTAAACATCGTCCCCGCCCTGCAGGAATGCTTTGCTGAGCGTCTCCTGCAGCTCTTTCAGGGCGCGGATCGTGTTGCCAAGGACGCGGTGGGTGGTGCGGCCCTGGAAATTGGCCGTTTGTAGGCCTTGGGGAGTGCGCGCGATCGTCCGTTGGGCGGTCTTCTTGCGCGGCGGTTGCGGCGCATGGTTGCGCGGGTTCTTCTGCGCCTTCTTCAGCGCCTTTTTCGTCGTCGAGCCGCTTGACGCTCCTTGGGACCTTTGTGGCCGGTTTCCTCTTCTTGGGCCCCTGTTCCCTTGGCCCCGTGCGCGCATGGGTGTTGGCTGCTACATGCAGCAGCGTGTGGTGCGCTAGCCCGCAGGTCTTGCAACTACCCGGTGAGTCGCATTCCCCGGTAGTGTGGGTTAGCGCAAGGCAGTTGACGCAGTAGCCCTGCGTGTGGGCTACTCCCAACCGTTGCGGCGGCTTCATCGCCTGGAAGGCCGGGCACGTCCGCAATGCGTGGTACCGGTGGCAGAGCCGGCATTGTAGGCAGTTTTCTGTCTCTGCCGTTGGAGCCAGGGTACATGCCTTCCGTGCTGCCATGATGTCTTCGATCTGGAAGTAGAAGNTTCTGTCTCTGCCGTTGGAGCCAGGGTACATGCCTTCCGTGCTGCCATGATGTCTTCGATCTGGAAGTAGAAGCAACGGCAGAGAAACGAGAAGTACTTGAGTACAATATTTAAACGGGAGGTTAAGACCCTTAATATACAAAAGGAAAA
>NW_016235544.1:0-1144 GCF_001687245.7 Rhagoletis zephyria | reverse complement strand
GTTGAGCCTGATTTGTGAATTTTTATTTGATTATATTAATTTTTTTAGTTCCAAATGCAGAAAAAGTGGCAATTTAGAAGAAAATGTATTCACCTGTTCCAGGTTNTTCCACTGAAGGAGAACAATAAACCCCCTGCTGCACAATGGTTCTAAACTATGCCAGTTAGTGTTCGTAATTCACTGGAGCCTTCATTTTTTTCACTTAATTTGATATTTTTTTTATTAAAGCTTTGCAAGAGACCAGTTGAGCCTGATTTGTGAATTTTTATTTGATTATATTAATTTTTTTAGTTCCAAATGCAGAAAAAGTGGCAATTTAGAAGAAAATGTATTCACCTGTTCCAGGTTATAAATCTTACATAACAAAGACTAGTTAAAAACAATTGTATGGTTCCCCAAAACGAAAAAATTACAAAAAAATGTTTGAAATGGCTCATTCCACGGTGACGGATGTGATATTTCAACTCACATTTTAAGGCTTAATTCTTAAACTGTAATACAAAATTCTTTAAAACGAGTATTTTATAATAGGTTTCCGAGATATACAAAATGTCTAGAATAAAAATTTCAAAAACAATTTAACCTGAACGAGTTATCTGAATTTTAGTCACTGTGACGGGTGTGACGAGTACGCAAACCAAATTAGCTACTCCTTACTTACATCAGAGTTTTTCTGCTAATTATGTCTTCTGCTTATGGTTTTAAGTAGTTCGTTGTATAGTTAAATAAACATTCTCAACATTTACGCCAAAGTTGCTTACCGCTATTGGAAATTATAGATTATATGTTTCAAATTCAACTGTGACGGGTGTGACTTGACTTTGTGACGGGTGTGACAAGTTGAGCATGAATACATAAATACACATTATTAGACAACTAAGCTAACTTTATTTCTTTAAAAAATCGGATTTTACGAACACATACAAGATTCTGCCACCTAAAGACGGGATAATCCTTGATCGGACTCTTTTTCTCCATTGTATGCCNAATTCGCACATATTTCCCTGTGTCATAGCGTTACTTTCGTCAGCTTTTTTACACTGTCCAAGATGTGTTTTCCTTCAAAAAATAACTATTTTGTGACGGGCGTGACTATAAAATATGCTTTGCTTCAATATATAATAAAATATTTAGTACTTGCCCA
>NW_016235543.1:0-1144 GCF_001687245.7 Rhagoletis zephyria | reverse complement strand
GGCTGCTGCAGAGGCGGCGGTGGTGGTGGTGGTGCCAACAGCCAGAACAGCCGGGTCACCTTCACTTGCTTCCAGCTCATCATCATCATCAGCAGCAGCAGCTAACCGAGCCACCACCACCACCACCACCACTGCTTCCACTACCTCCACCTCCACACCTTCCGCCGCCAGTACTTCGCAGCAGCAGCAGCAGCATCAGCGACCATCAACATCAGCTTCCACTGCCCAAACGCTCTCCGTCGAGGAGTACCTACGGGCCCACTGCCCCGACTACGTTGCGGCCAAAACCGCCCACACCTGGGTGAAGTGTCCGGACTTGAAGTGCTCGAAGAGCCTGCCGAAGTACCAGCTGAAGGACCACTTCCTCTCGAATCACCGCGGCCTGAAGCCGTACCAGTGTCAGTGGCCAGGCTGCGGCTTCGCCTCCAGCTGGCAGGCGAGCGCTGCCCAGCACGTCAANATCACCGCGGCCTGAAGCCGTACCAGTGCCAGTGGCCAGGCTGCGGCTTCGCCTCCAGCTGGCAGGCTAGCGCTGCCCAGCACGTCAAGGGGCAGCACAATGGCAGCTACGCTCAGTACATCGTGTACCGAGAGGAGGAGTGATCTGAGGAGTGTGTGTGATTGTGGCGGTGGCGGCGGCGGCTTTTCCAAACAGCTCATTTCGGTTTTACCCATCACTTCATATGTAGCTCACTGCTGCTGCTGGTCACTGTTGCCTCCACTTTTCCTTTTGTATTATCAGTTTGAAAAGAGGTTTTCAGGTTTTTCACATTTTAATGTTCTTCTATGTAATTTCCCGAGTTTGGACATTGCATTTGAGTTAAATTATATNCAATATTAAAATTATTAGAAAAACTAAATAAACATTCCAACACCTTTTTTGTATAATCTTATCACATTTTATCCAAATATTTAACCACAGAAGTTTAGATTAAGTTTTTAATTTTATTTTTGCTTTTTACATCACCTTAATCTGATATGTAGTTCTTGAGATAAATGTACCTAGAGAATCATTACAAGCCTCATTGAAACACATTNATCTTATCACATTTTATCCAAATATTTAACCACAGAAGTTTAGATTAAGTTTTTAATTTTATTTTTGCTTTTTACATCACCTTAATCTGATATGTAGTTCTTGAGA
>NW_016235542.1:0-1144 GCF_001687245.7 Rhagoletis zephyria | reverse complement strand
AAGGTTTACGACATCGTATTCACTCTGATCCTGAATTAGTTAAAAGTTCGCTTNAAACCAAAGGTTTACGACATCGTATTCACTCTGATCCTGAATTAGTTAAAAGTTCACTAAAACGTACGACAAAAATTGAAAATGCAACTTTCTTCGTTATCACCTACGTAATCAAAATCCGTTTTCACTAAACTCGTGACAGCCTTTTTTTGCGAAATATTGACATTCAAGAATTGCAAAATTATAAAAATTTCAGAACAAACGTTTGTTCTCATATTTTTTTTTTATTCGTTGGATATAATTAAGATAACAGTTATAAGTAACTTGCTGAACAGCACTTGGCTCATTAACACATAATTATTTTGCAGAGAAATCGTGAATAATGTATTTCTTGTTTTGATTTATTTTTAATAAATATTGTTAGCGTTTCAGTACGTGTGTAGGCAAATTGGGTTTTATTTACAAATGTTCAATACACCATGTCGTATTACCTGGGTCACGAAGAAAACAGAAAAAAGTATCTGCACCATGTGGAAGAAACATACTGTGGGTAGAAAAGAAAGTCAAATTTGTTCAACTGACTGAAAAATGCGTTGATCTCAGTGGCGCACCCAGGAATATTCTTTGGGAGGGAATTATACTTCTATAGATATATCACCAGAAAATACTGAAAATTCGCTTCAGATAATATGCTCTTAAATTACAGTTATTCAAGTTTTATGTACAGTATGTAGTAACTAAATACAAAGAACTCAAACATTTTTAACCGACTTCAAAAAAGAGGAGGTTATCATTTTTCTATTTTATATATGCTTCCGCATAACTTTGGACCACGTGAACTGATTTCTATAATTGTTTTTTTTTTTTTGATCGGAAAGACGACACCTCACGGCTCGTCCCGTAATTTGGTTTGGATCCGATCATTGGATCATGAAAAAATTAACGGTGCTATTAAATTTGTGTACGAGAATTGAAGTCGGATGTGTTTTTTTCTTAAAAATTAATAAATAAATAAAGTAATAAAAAATTAAAAAAAAAATTATGTAAAAAAAAAGTTTTTTAAAATAACCTTTTATTTAACATATAAAATCAAAAGAATAAAGTAAAATAGTGTAACAAAATATTTTTTAGCAAGAAAATTTTTTTAAAA
>NW_016235541.1:0-1144 GCF_001687245.7 Rhagoletis zephyria | reverse complement strand
TACTGCCTCAAGAAAATTTTACACAAGAAAATTTCTTAGGCATTTCTTGAACGTCATTTTGTATGGAATTTTTGCGTTTTCTTGAGAACTGTAAACAGGCCTTATGTATGAATATCAGGGCCCAACCAAAGTCCCACAACTTCCATATGCAATTCATCACATCACTCATACGCCATATGTACCGCGTGCACACGTTTATCTAACAAGTGTGCTGTACAATGTACATTTTAACTTCAAATAACTTTCGAAAGAAAAAAATTCATCAAAAAATCAAGTGAGATCTTTTTTGAAGATTTTAATTCTCTATTCAAAAATATGTTGGCTATGTTCTTTAAATTTTGTTGGACAGTTCAGGGCAAAAGCTAAAAAATCACGGGGTGCCAGCAAAAAAATCATATTTATAATAGCATATATGATTCTCACAATCTTTAATTCCACTAAAAGTAAGAGGCTAATTTGTTTTA
This sequence comes from Rhagoletis zephyria, assembly GCF_001687245.7. Classification (NCBI taxonomy): domain Eukaryota; kingdom Metazoa; phylum Arthropoda; class Insecta; order Diptera; family Tephritidae; genus Rhagoletis; species Rhagoletis zephyria. The sequence goes on along the minus strand of NW_016235541.1, from coordinate 680 downwards.
ATGGTTGTTCACTAATGAAGATTATTGAAGTGAAACTTCTTTAGCGGCGGTTGGTTGGTTGAGAGTAAATTGGCAAATTCAACGGAAATGATGCAACGGAAATGCCGCAAGGGAAAAGATGCAACGGAGGATATAGTAGTAGCTTTGGCTATTCACTCATCTTCAGAGTCGAGGTCAGACCATTCGCTCATAATGGGAATGAGTCGGCACGGAAACATTTGTCAACGAGCGCTTAGTGACGCCGTAGGTGTGTTTTATTTGTCCAGAAGAGGAGAAAACGAAGGCGAAAGCAGTCGTCGGAACGCGGACAGGAGAAGTCCTGCTGCATGGGTGCAATTCGCCAAGCAGGCGATGAAAAGTCCAGGGAACGTATTTTATGGAAATTGATTCAATAGCGATTAACGTTTTTGATTTAAAAACTTGAAAAGGGAAAATATTCAAAGATTCAAAGTAAAAATTTGTCATATAATTACATTATTTAGTTCATAGTTTTTCCCCCTTTACTTGTAAAATAAACATTCCTAAGATAAATGTATTTTTTATTATTTTTCGATTTCGGAGAAGGACATATTTCCAAAGAAATCTGTGGCTGTTGCGAGAAGCAGGGGCACTGAAATCTTTTGGTGGGTGGTACCAGCTACTGCTCGGCGAAATAATCTCCCAGATGCTGACGGTGGGTG
>NW_016235540.1:0-1144 GCF_001687245.7 Rhagoletis zephyria | reverse complement strand
AGCAGCTACGCTTCGTTAATGTAAATACTAAAATAAAAAGATTGCGAAATTAATAGATGCTTACATGTTTCTTTTTATTTGCTATGTGCCTGTTATGTAAATACTAAAAAAAAATCCAAAAATAATAAATAATACATTTATTTATTTTTCTAACATGATATTTGTTCCTGAACGTGTTATATAATTTTGTATATTTTAAACTTCCTTACCCTATTTCTGTTCCTTTTTAAAAATATTAATATATTTTTTAAACTTTATTTAAAATGTTTAAATTGGTGTTGGATTAACTTAATTAATAAAGTCTTGTAAATATGAGCACGATTTTATCTAAATAAGCCAATTTTTAATTAAACTAGTCATTTGCTTTGTGTATTAATAAAATCCATTATTTATTTCATTGGAGAAATAATTGATTACTTTATTTTTCAGATAGAATCTAACTGGTTGCATCCACAATTATAATTTTACCATTTTATTTTAATTTCAGATTGCTGTGCAAAAGACGTGTTGAAGCATCAGCAGCTACGCTTCGTTAATGTAAATACTAAAATAAAAAGATTGCGAAAATAATAGATGCTTACATATGTTTCTTTTTATTTGCTATGTGCCTGTTATGTAAATACTAAAAAAAAATCCAAAAATAATAAATACTACATTTATTTATTTTTCTAACATGATATTTGTTCCTGAACGTGTTATATAATTTTGTATATTTTAAACTTCCTTACCCTATTTCTGTTCCTTTTTAAAAATATTAATATATTTTTTAAACTTTATTTAAAGTGTTTAAATTGGTGTTGGATTAACTTAATTAATACAGTCTTGTAAATATGAGCACGATTTTATCTAAATAAGCCAATTTTTAATTAAACTAGTCATTTGCTTTGTGTATTAATAAAATCCATTATTTATTTCATTGGAGAAATAATTGATTACTTTATTTTTCAGATAGAATCTAACTGGTTGCATCCACAATTATAATTTTACCATTTTATTTTAATTTCAGATTGCTGTGCAAAAGACGTGTTGAAGCATCAGCAGCTACGCTTCGTTAATGTAAATACTAAAATAAAAAGATTGCGAAAATAATAGATGCTTACATATGTTTCTTTTTATTTGCTATGTGCCTGTTATGTAAATACTA
>NW_016235539.1:0-1144 GCF_001687245.7 Rhagoletis zephyria | reverse complement strand
ATGTGTGCTTGCTCGCTCGTACGCACATTTGAGCTTAAATCCGTTGTTTAGTTTAATTTTCATTGCATCTCTGCTTTTGTGTAAAAAAATCATTGTTTGTTGGACTTATGTATGTTATAGTTTAATGTTAAATTTGTGTGAAGTAGAAAGAGCACTTTAGAACCTATTGATTCAAGTAGTTTTTCCACCAGAACTAGCAGCATGTTGTCATGGGAATCTGCTGTGTTTGTGCGGCGTTGAATGCCTGCAATTTTCCGTTTTGAACTGTAAGTACCATCCCCATTTGGCTTATTGGCTGCAGAGACTGGCATCATTAACTCCCGTCTGAAAGGGTCCATTTGACCCTTACTTCAAGAAACACCGCAAACAGAAAATTTGGAAGGTCGTTAGATGATTGATATATTCTAGAAAATTATTATTATTACTAGGGGTGTTCTCGGGCAAAAATTTCATGTCATCTCACCAGCCCAACTCACATCAACTGTTCTACCCTAAAATTAACTCAATTCAGCTTGACTCACCTCACTTGAACTCACCTCCTCTGAACTCACCTCAACTCACTTGAACTCACCACATCTCATCTCAGCTCAGCAAATTTTATTCCCGTAAATCCCCAAATAGTCCCGAACATTCCGAAAATTCCAAAATTCTCGAAATAGTTCCAAAAATCCCGAAATATTCCCGAGAATCTTTAAAATCTAGAAATAGTCTCGAAAATGCAAAAGTAGCCCCAAAGAGCCGAAAAGGCCGGATCGTTCCAATAATCTCGAACTTCCGAAACCGTACAGAAAATATCGAAGTAGGCCAATGACAAAAACGGTAACGAACATCTCGAAATCCTTTATTTTTATACTAAGTGCAAGTATTTAATCAAGTCAAAAGTTGTACTTATTATGAACTGATTTTTTTTTTTTTGTATCCAGTATTTAGTGAACTCCTAGTCTCTAAGTTCTTTTGTACGTGGCTCTTTGTTAGGTGAAACTAATTAAATTCCTGTATTCTTATGCTGCATTTCCACTAGGCATTAAATGGCAGAAATTTAATGCCAAAACTTAAGCATTAAAAAATATATTTGTCATTGCTTAAAAAAAAAATAGTCATTAAATTCATTTCCGCATGGCATTTTTTAGATGCCTCCAATTTT
>NW_016235538.1:0-1144 GCF_001687245.7 Rhagoletis zephyria | reverse complement strand
GTAGCGACATGGTATGCAGGAATATAGGTTGTTTTATATACAAAAGTAGTTGGTGGAGATTTAATCAGACCCAGTAGGAAATGTTTATTTTGAAAAATGCAAAAACGGTTGTACATATACAATAGGTAGTTCGAAAGCTATAGAATTTAGATAACACCTTGCCTGATTGTCAGTTATCTCGTATTCTGTAGTGCATTAATTTGTTGTAAACCGAATTAAGAAAATAACCAAATACCCATTGTGAAGCCCCACAAGGTAAACAAATTTGAAAAATTAACCTAATTTGTTTAAACAACCTAAAATACTACTCTCGTGGATTTTTTGAATTTTGTGGGAACACTTTTTAAATATAATTCTTAATCGTCCTTTATTAGCACAACAAATGATCTATCTTAAACTATTTTGTAGGTTATCTAGAACTAGCCGCTATCGATATATATACATTCACACATAGATATTGAAATATTCTCATTTTCCGAACTGCGGTCATATTTCTTGTTATTTTACAATTAACGATATCATAAAATTTAAAGAAATCGATATTGTTATGGCCATTCTTAGTAAATTCGATATTGGAGTTATTTTGTTATCGATATTTTTGCTCATCGTCCTCTTAATTTTTATAGATATTGTTATCGATATCTTTTCGCTATTCTCAATAAATTTTCGTCTTTAGTTATCGATATATTTATGGATATCGTTTATCGTTATAGAAGTGTACGCCATTATTCTCTATCGATTTTGTTATCGTTAAGTTTTTTCGAGTCATATCGAGATAATTTTTTTTTGACATTCGAAATGCCGAACAGCAAAATCAAAAACTACACAATAGTAGAAAAACTACGTTTTGGGAATAAGTTGGAATTATTTAAAACTTTCCTACACCGATGTGCCTAATTTACATACATGAATATGTACATATATACATATATTTTATTATTTTTTATTTAGAGATGTACCATAGCCATAAAACACATATGTATGTATACCTAAATATGTTTTTATATATGCACGCCAGAACCCGATATGACTGTATGTGTCTAACTTTTATCGAATTTCAGCAAAGCTCCAAGGCATGAAGCAGGTAGAGAACACATGCGCAGAACATACATACAGACACATATCTACAAAAGCAACGAAAGCA
>NW_016235537.1:0-1144 GCF_001687245.7 Rhagoletis zephyria | reverse complement strand
ATTTTAGTCAATAATCGGTCCTATTATTGTTGTCGACGTCGATGTCGATGTAATTTTTTCACCAAAAAATAACCCTCCTAAGTCAAACCCCCTTCAAAAAGTTCTACTCGCAAAAATACTGTGGTCAGCATAGCTGGACTTGGACTGACGAGGGCTATTTTTGATGAAAAAATTACATCGACGTCGACATCGACAACCATAATAGGGCCGAATATCTGGGAAACTGAAAGAGATATCAAAAAAGTGATAAAACCAATCCAAAAACATTAGGGTGGAAAAAATGTAAAGTCGGAATTTCAATACTTTAACGAACTTGGGATTTTTTTGTTCCAAAAAAATATATCCCTGTGTTTCTTTTATTTTGCAATAAAAAAATATTTATAGGTCGCTCAAAGCGCTCAAAGTTTTCCATGCATTTTATATGAGGAAAAACAAATTTTTTTTCGTAGGAATGACATAGAATTCTTGAAAGTCAATATTTTTCGATCGGAAAACTCTGTTTCTCTTCAGGAGACTTCCAAGAAGAAGAGTTTTCCGACCAAAAAATTTTTTTTTTTAGGAATTCTTTTCCATTTGTACGAAAAACTGTTTTCCCCATGTAAAATATATGGAGGTCTTTGAGCGCTTTGAAAGACCTAGAGGAATTTTTTTCGTTATTGAACAATCCTAGGGGGTGAGAGCATTAAAATTCCGACGTTACTTTTTTACCACCCTAATCTACACACATAAGTATGTACTTGCCATGTAATAAATCAAATATGAGCCAAAACCTCCAATGACATTAGAAAAATCAATTCCTTCCTAGTAAGCATGAATCATAAAATTCCACTGTGTCTGCCTTAAGAGAAATTTGCTCATGTCAAAGGGGTGACTTGAAAATTTGTCATCAAGGATTTAGCAAAAATAAAGGAAATAGTAAAGGTATTGAGGTAACAGCTTGTGTGCTCCCCAAAGCTATTCACCTTTCGCCACCGGTTGCAAAATGCATTGAATGAACTCTTGCCTCTGCGTGTTTGCTGAACTTTTCGCCTGCCAAATTGTTGTTGCTTTGCTTTAAGTGTAGCAAATATAAAATTTTCTTTTTGGCTGCGCACCGTTGGCAACAGCTGTTACACAGGCAAAGTGCAATTGTTATGGAACCGCT
>NW_016235536.1:0-1144 GCF_001687245.7 Rhagoletis zephyria | reverse complement strand
GGTAACACCAAAAAGCGTCTGGTTATAGATTTTAGAAAGCTAAATCAGAAAACCATCGACGACAAATATCCTGTTCCTAATATTACAGTTATATTGTCAAATCTGGGAAAGGCCAAGTATTTCACAACGCTTGACCTTAAATCAGGCTTTCACCAAATAGCACTTGCTGAACAAGATCGAGAAAAGACCGCGTTTTCGGTTGGTCATGGAAAGTACGAGTTCTGTAGACTCCCTTTCGGATTGAAGAATGCACCCAGCATTTTTCAGAGGGCCATCGACGACGTGCTTCGAGAACAGATAGGGAAGTGTTGTTATGTCTACGTCGACGACGTAATTATTTTTTCCGAAGACGAGGAAAAACACGTTGACCATATTGAGTGGGTTTTANTTATAGTGTGGAGTACTTAGGCTTTGTGGTGTCTAAGGATGGTATCAAGACGAGTCCTAGTAAGATCAAAGCAATCCGCGATTACGAGAAGCCCTCAACTTTGTTCAATGTCAGGTCCTTCCTAGGGCTTGCAAGCTATTATAGATGTTTTATCAAGGATTTTGCGTCAATAGCAAGGCCTTTGACGGATATCCTTAAAGGTGAGAACGGTAAAGTGAAGTCNTAGGGCTTGCAAGCTATTATAGATGTTTTATCAAGGATTTTGCGTCAATAGCAAGGCCTTTGACGGATATCCTTAAAGGTGAGAATGGTAAAGTGAAGTCCACACAATCGAAAAAAGTAAAAATAGACTTAGATGAGGACCAGCTTCAAGCTTTCAACAAATTAAAAGAGGTTTTAGCGTCTGAAGACGTTATACTACCCTACCCAGATTTTAAGAAGCCATTCGATCTAACGACGGACGCTTCATCAATGGGTATAGGGGCCGTGTTGTCTCAGGGTGGAAAGCCTATAACTATGATCTCTAGAACCCTGAAGGATCGTGAAAAAAACTTTGCAACTAACGAACGTGAGCTACTCGCCATAGTTTGGGCTTTAAAAAGCCTTAGAAATTACCTCTATGGTGTAAAGAATTTGAATATCTTTACGGACCACCAGCCACTTATATTTGCGGTTTCAGACCGAAACCCAAATGCTAAGATTAAACTATGGAAAGCGTTTATCGACGAGCACAACGCTCAACTCTTTTACAAACCT
>NW_016235535.1:0-1144 GCF_001687245.7 Rhagoletis zephyria | reverse complement strand
TTTTAAGGTCTCTCGCTAAACTAAGTTGAAACTATTTAAACCTTTTTTTTCAAAATTTTCGATATTTATGAAAATAACTAAGTTCTTATATCTTTTCGACTTGGAATTTTTTGCAAAAAAAACTGAAAATAATTATTTTTAATTTTTTTTTTGTAGACATCTCCCTAAACTAAGTCAAAAGTCTGCAAGAATTATTTCCATATTTTCGATATTTATGGAAATAATTCAGATTTAGTTATTTTCGACTAGGAAACTTTTGTTTTAAAAAATACTTAAAGTCTGAAAACGTCGGATTTTCCCAGCAATTAGTAAATATCTCGCTAATCTAAGCCGAAACTATTTAAGCAATTTTTCATTATTTTCAATATTTATGGAAATAATTCAGTTTTCAATCTTTTCTAGTAGAATCGTATAAGAAGTTGCCATTATGTGGGTCGCAGCCAGCGTTGCCAGGTTGACGTTTTTAACGTCATTTGGACGTTTTTTGTATCCTGTTGACCTTTGGACGTTTTTTGTGTAAAAACTGACGTTTTTTAACTTCCCAGTAACTTTTCTCGGTTACTAAATCTTGTAAGTAGAACAGATTTAGTTTTTTTTTCTTAATACATCTTTACAAGCTTTGTTTTTTGCAGCAGCTGCTTCAAAAAATATTTATTCTTTGGACACAGACGACTTAACCTTTATTTAAGCGCATAAAGAAAATGACACAATTAATCGCTTGAGGGCCCTTATTGAAAATGTAATGAACGTAAAAAGGCTGAATGTTCCTTCTTAGCAGAACGTAGTTTAGCATTTTCACCAACAGACCACTTAAGCAAATATTTACAAGAAAAAAAAAAAAAAATTAAAAATCAAGGTGATTCTTTAGCACCTTAAAACTTGCACATAATTGCCCTGGAACTTAAAGGGCTATCAACCTGCATACTAAAAAAAATTCTAAAAAATCTGAATAAAAAGTTGAAAATCCAGGTGATATTTTGCAGAATTTTTATAATTTTTGCACAAAGTTTGAAATGTTGATTTACATTTTGTTTGTTATATAATGAGCTAGGCTTTTATGGAAAAATAANGTTAACGATCTCAAACCAGTTTAGGATGAATTTTAAATGTGACAGAGCAAATGACATTTTAATATACCTTACGT
>NW_016235534.1:0-1144 GCF_001687245.7 Rhagoletis zephyria | reverse complement strand
CTACCCCCTGAGCGCTGCAGTTTCTCACTCCCATTTTTCACAACGGGAGAAGATTTTGCTGGGCCATTCTAAATTAAAGCATGGGTGCTAAGATCTACAACCCTTATCAAGGGAGCGGTGCAGTTTTTGTCTGTTTTTCCACAAAGGCAGTGCATCTCGAGCTATGCTCGGGTCTTACAACCGAGGCTTTTCGAGCAGCATTCACCCGCTTCGTTGGCAGACGAGGTTTCCCCTCAAAAATGATGAGTGACAATGGAAAAACGTTTATTGGCGCCCAGCGCGCAACAGAACGCGACTTCGTTAAATTCCTTAACGAATGTTCCGCAGACATTGTCAAAAAATATGCCCCTCAAGGCATCAACTGGCAATATATACCACCCAGCGCCCCCCACATGGGCTGCTTTTGGGAATCTGCAGTGAAAAGCTTTAAAATCCATTTAAAGAAAACCGCTGCAACCCACAAGTTTACTTTCGAAGAATTCACGACACTTCTGGTGCGAATCGAAGCAGTCCTCAACTCGAGGCCTCTGTCCGCACTTTCCCAAGACCCAGCTGATATGACAGCGCTTACTCCGGGTCACTTCCTTCGAGGTGCACCGCTGTTGGCCATTCCCGAGCCTAATGCGGAAGACCTCTCCCTACTAAACCGGTGGGAGAAAGTCAAAGCACTTCACCACCAATTTAGTCGCCGCTGGAAAGAAGATTACCTCAAAGATCTTCAGAAGAGATACAAGTGGAAAACCCCACAACGCGATCCTCAGCCAGGCGACCTCGTCGTGATCAAAGAAGATTCGCTCCCCCCACCGAGTGGCGATTGGGACGAATCGAAAACGTTCCCCCCGGCCCTGATAACCACATACGTGTCGTAGAAATCCGTACACAAAATAGAGTTATCACGCGGCCTCTCGTCAAACTTCCAAGGCACAATAAATAATTCTATACATATTTTCCTTCTGTATAGTAAGGGTCTTAACTTCCCGTTTAAATATTGTACCCAAGTACTTCTCGTTTCTCTGCCTTTGCTTCTACTTCCAGATCGAAGACATCATGGCATCAAGGAAGGTATGCCCCCTGGCTCCAACGGCGGAAACGGACAACTGCCTGCAATGCCGGCTCTGCCACCGGTACCACGCCTTGCGGACGT
>NW_016235533.1:0-1144 GCF_001687245.7 Rhagoletis zephyria | reverse complement strand
TTATAAAGGGAGCCTGGAGAGTTATTTTTTTATTTATTTATTTAATAATCGAGAAAGTATTACGATTCATACAGATTACAACGAATTATAAATAGGAAGTACAAAGTAAGTAATTAATTAATTCAGTATTGATTTCAAACGAGTCTCCGAGTAAAAAAGTCTAGAACAGAAGAATTCGAGAGCCAATTGAATTCCTATAGAGCCCTGAGTATAGGAGCAGTAGAAGCATAATGAGTTCTTACCATCTCCAAAGAGAAAGGTACGTTTTTTCTTAAAGACCGCTGAGACACAGCGAAGTGGATACGTCCAAGTAAGTATGGGCAATCTACGACACCACGTACTAAGTTATAGACAAAAGTAAGGGAGAGAATAGACCACCTACAATCTAATGACTTAAGATTAAAAAGTAGACATCTACCTCGTTTGGAAGGAATAGTGCAGGAACGAAATGCAGAGAATGAAGAGCAAAGCGACAAATGGTTTATGGATTCGTTCCAAATTACGGCNACCGGGGAGGAATAGAGTGACTTTAGGATCAGAAAAGTCTGAGCTAAAACGTCGAATAAAAGCCAGCATAGAGTATGCTTTAGCTATCGTGCAGTTAAAGTGGCTTGGAAATTCGAATTTATAATCAAACACCACGCCCAGATCCATAATTTCAACCTACAACAATCTTTTAACTAGAAACAAAATTATTGATTTTTGTAAGTCGACATCGCGCCACCCACTCATCTAAATAAGTGTATATCGATAAACGCCTAATCAATTTCCACCAAACTTTGTGCAACTATTTAAATATAGCATAGCATATTTTCGAAACTCTCTGATTTTGGGAAAAAAATACACTTGCTTATCAGCGCCGGGTATATAAATTTCAGTTTCGCCCGAGCTTATAATTCTTTATTTGTTTTAAATATATTTTTTTTTTATTTATTTTTTTTTTTGAGGGAAAATATATTTATATTAAAAAATTTAATTTAATTTTTTTTTTAATGAAAAAATGGTGTGGAAAACAACAAAACAACAATAATTTACACTTCATTTAATTTTTATAATTTTTTTCTTGTTTGTTTTATTTTTTCTCCCTTTATTTATTACTTTTTTTCTTTATTTAATTTAATTTTATTTTAGCCTTATTGTAAAA
>NW_016235532.1:0-1144 GCF_001687245.7 Rhagoletis zephyria | reverse complement strand
TTTGTTTTGCGCTTGGCAAATTTCCGCCGTATTCTCGCACGCAAAGCAAACATAAATCAAAGTCACCGGGAAAATATCCTAGTAAAGTGCACAGCAGCAGCAGCCGCTACCAATGAGTGTAAATAGAAAAATATGTAGCTACTTAAAAATATAAGAATTTGTGTTGGAAAATGTGCGCTCTGCTGCCTATTCATACGTATGTGTCTGTTTACTTGTGTGCAATACGGGATTGCCGGCATCAATTCAAGCCACAACCAACCACAGCGACAGCAGCAGGCAGGCGTAACGTCGAGCGTGAGTTGTTGGTCGCGTACGGCCTAGGCTGGCTTAGTTCAGTCTGGCCTGGCGCGATAACGTCTGTTGACTCCTGCGGACGCCAAATTGACTTGCTGCCTGTATGCACACTTATATACATTATTGTATGTATAAAAGTAAATTCCGGGAAGGCTGTGTAAATAGCAGCAAGAAATTGTGGTCTCCTGCTGCTCCTTGCCATTATTGGCTCCATACGAGATTTTTGCTGCGCCTTTTTTGTTCCGTGCGCCCATTTTGTACAAATTAAATGAACTTGAACTTCCACAGAGTGAACAGTGGTACGCCTGCTGATCCTGCCGCCAAACTTGTTTGTCGTTATGTTCCTCAAGTGGCAGCCACCATCCAAGGCTGAGTTGTGGGGAAGTTGCACTGTAATGCAGACAAAATAAATTTCTAGGTGCCATAAGCAGAGGAATTAAACATATTTTGTGCACTTCCATTTTTTCCCTTTCAAAATATTTTTGTAGCATATTTTATCCTCTTTTTGCCGTTTGCTTATTTCACTTGATAGGTGCCTAAAGCAGCTTGAAAAAAATTAAAAACAATAATTTATTTCTGTAGTAATTTGCTTTGCAACAAAAGCTTAAATAAACCACGCGCAAAGGATTTTTCAATAGTTAGCTCATAAATCATGGCATGTATACGCTTTGGCGGCCTTAAAGCATTGAAATATTGTGAGTTAAATTAAAAATTTGGCAAGTAAAAAAATTGCTGCAAGATTCTAAACCAACTACGAAATGTTAAGCTCCTGCTATCAATTATGTGATGAAATCTTTTTCAGTAAAGCAAATTTTGGAGAACTACATATGAATAGTAAATATGTATGTAT
>NW_016235531.1:0-1144 GCF_001687245.7 Rhagoletis zephyria | reverse complement strand
CAAAAATCTCGTCATTACGATTCCGTTCAAAATTTTTTTAATTTTTTTTTAAATATTGTTCTGTAAATTTTTTAAGGTTAAGCCGTTTTGTCATTTGAGGAGATTTTTTCAAAAAAAGTCTTTAAGAAACTATTTTTTTTCATAAAAAANATCTTTAAAAAAAGTTAAAAAACAGCATCAAAAATCTCGTCATTACGATTCCGTTCAAAATTTTTTTAATTTTTTTTTAAATATTGTTCTGTAAATTTTTTAAGGTTAAGCCGTTTTGTCATTTGAGGAGATTTTTTCAAAAAAAGTCTTTAAGAAACTATTTTTTTTCATAAAAAACTCCATTTTTCGAGGTATTTTCAAATCGGTCCAGCTCACTTAAATCTTAATATTTTTCCGAAATATTTCAGTACTATTTTTCCTTTGGAATTATAAAATTTATTATATTTTAAGACGTTCACCAAATTTTTTCGGAAAAATATAAAGATTTACGTGAGCTGGACCGATTTGAAAATACCTCCAAAAATGGAGTTTTTTATGAATAAAAATAGTTTCTTAAAGATTTTTTTTTTTTGTAAAAATCACCTCAAATGAAAAAACAGTTTAAGCTTAAAAAATTTGCATAAAAATATTTAAAAAAAAAAATTTTTTAAACTTTGAACTCAGATTTTTNTCAAAGATTGGTATAAGAAAAACTTGAATAACTGAACCTAAACTCTTCGATTTAGACTTAAGAGGTGTCATTGGAAAGGTATTTTCTCTTTTTATTTCTTTGCAAATAAATTCATTCAAAGGATGAAAGAGAACGGTAGGACGACCGAACGTCATTCAAAGTTGAATTAAGATGTGTTGGTATTCGAAAAAGAAAAAAATTGGGACACGTATGACTTTTTTTGGACAGAAATAAAAACAGTGTGAAAACAGCTTTCTACTGATATCCTACATATTTCAATAAGAATAGTTTTGGCCCAGTTATTTAAGATTTTCGTAAATCAATCTGTGAAAAAAGTAAAAAAACAGTACAAAAGACCTCATTCTATCGATTCCGTTGAGAAGATATTTAAATATTTATGCAGATTTTTTAAGCTTAATCTGGTTTGTCATCTTAGGGCACTTTTTTCAAAAAGTTCTTTAAGAAACTATTTTTATTCATAAA
>NW_016235530.1:0-1144 GCF_001687245.7 Rhagoletis zephyria | reverse complement strand
AAAAAAAATTTATCTGAATATAGGTCTCGTATATAGGCCGCTGTGGTTTAATGGTTAGAAGTGCGCAAAGCTTGGAAATGAAAAACAGCTTCCCAGTAAAACATAATCGCCGTTCAGAGTCGGCATTAAAACTGTAGGAACCCCTTTTGTGCCACAACAGTAAGGCGCGCGCGACAAATCGGAGAATCTCGGTCAAACACTATTGTGTAACAACACGTAGAGACTGAGGTGTTGAGTTAAAACACCGAGGCTGCGGTTTCAAATTCCGCCACATGCAATCCTAACTATATTACAAATTTCTGCTCTTTAAAGTCCAATTTATATCGGGAAGAATTGTTAATAACATTATTCTTGTAATGTGAGTTTATGCCATTCGATATGATACTAGGGTTCAGGTACTCGATTCCAAAAAAGATCGTTTTAAAACTATCGAGTAGAAAATATCGGTATCGAATGCCAAAAGTATCGATATGCTATCGTATCTTATCGAAATTCGTGTCCCTGTTGTTGTTGTTGTTGTAGCGGCTACAACAACCCCGCCCAGATCGGTTGGTATCTCAGTCGTTGTCGTCAAGTTCCACTAACGGCAACCCTAGGAAGCGTGCAGCTTCTGTGGGATCTGTCCACAGGGACAGGGCCGTTAGGGTTGTCGGGTTTTCCGGGCATGCGAAGAGATGGTTCGAGTCATGTGGGGTCTCTCCGCATGCCGGACATTCGTTCGGCACATCCTCATTCAGCCTACTCAAGTAGGAGTTTAACCTGCTGCAGTAGCCGGAGCGAGCTTGGTTTGCTGACAANTATCGAATGCCAAAAGTATCGATATGCTATCGTATCGTATCGAAATTCGTGTCCCTCGTCAAGCTTGGTTTGCTGACAGACCGGTTTCGGTGTTGTGTTATCTTTATAGGTCTATTCTGCACGTTACCGAAGATTTTGTAACCGGAAATTTTATTACCAAAAAATGTTACCACAGCCGAATTGCAGCATTCGCTATCGCTAATTTTGATCACAAAAAATCTCCAAAAGAATGGCAGCAGTGCCTAACAACATGCAACATCTAGTTACTGTTGCCACTCATCAATGCCTTTTCATAAGCTTACCCTTTCAACTACAATTTTTCGAGTTATAATAGATTTTAGCTAAA
>NW_016235528.1:0-1144 GCF_001687245.7 Rhagoletis zephyria | reverse complement strand
AGGTATATGTATTACTTACATACTTCAAAGGAATAACCCCAGAAAAAATTTTGCCTGATTTGTTGCATATTTGGAATGCATATTACTTAATTGGATAGTTTTATTAAACTAAATTAATAGTTTTATATACATGTGCATCAGGGCGGGTCAATTTATTCTTAAAAAATATAACTGAATTTGTTTCGGTCTCTGAAGTATTGTACTGGCAATTCTGAACAAAAAATTCCACGGAAGCATAGCTTTAAAATAGATTTCGAGCCTCCTTATTTTTAATTTTAGATATTAATTCCTAACCATTTCAGTTACATTTTGTTTGGAAGATAAATTAAATTTTAATGTTTATTTTGCTCAAAAGCCTCCGCTAGAAAACATAACATGACAAAGGTGACTCAATTTGACTACTTTTAAAGGAAAAACATCTATTTTCACATCCTTATTGTAGCAATTATTTTATTTCAAATTATTTGGTAATAAAAAAAACTCTAGCAGAAAGAATTCTAAATGATACTTAAATAAATTACTATAATTGTATTAATCGAAAAAAACAAATCAGGAAGAATTTGTTTTATTTTATAAAATATTTAACAGGAAGTGAGAAGTAATAAGTACTGCGAAAAGTGGGATGCTTTTAGTTTATATTTTTGTAGATATGTAGATGTTTTTCAGACGCATTTACTGGACCGTCTACACCGACTGCAGTATCCATTAATTCGCAATCCAAAAGTAGTCCTGTTTCTATGCAGGAGAGTAATTTGCTGTATACTCAGAAGATACTTTATCGTTCGACCTAGCATATTACAGTTTTATCCACATACCGTTATATATTAAAATATTCGGTCCTATTATGTTTGTCGACGTTGACGTCGATGTCATTTTTTCACCAACTCCAACTCCAGCTACTCTAACTACAGTATTTTGCGAGTAACACCTTTGCGCAAAAATACTGTGGTTTTTATGAAGCTACATAATTGTAGTAATAAACTAACTTTTTATGTTAAAAAAAATTTCATCGAATTTTCTTTTAAAAATAGTCTAATTATGGAAAATTATGCTCTCTAGCAGGGAGTCCAGATTGTTCAAAAAAACGCCAAAATTCGCCCTTTTTATACCCGAGCGCACTTGTGCACAAGGGTATATTAATTTT
>NW_016235527.1:0-1144 GCF_001687245.7 Rhagoletis zephyria | reverse complement strand
TTCCAAAAAAGGAGGAGGTTATCAGTTCGTCGAAATATATATATTTTTTATATGTATGTTACCGCATAACTTTGGAGTACATCCGATTTCGATAACTCTTTTTGCATCGGAAAGGCAGTGTCTTAGAGGTGGTACCATACTAATCTGCTTTAGATCTGATCATTGGATCAAGAAATATATATATATATATATATATTTTTTTTTATATTAGAATTGAAGTCGGTTTTGTTTTTTGCTTAAAAATTACTTGTTATACATGATCTCAAAGAAAGAATATTTCATCATTTTCCATGGCTACAAAAAAAAATTGCGCATGTCAAAGAGTATAAATTGGACACCAATGTTGCNGACAGTTAGCAGAACTGTTACGAACGGTTTAAAATTTGGCCGAAGAGATCTTTTGAATCTAAAATATAAATATTTTACGTACATACATTAGAATAATAAGAATGTTTGTCATTAATAATAATAATTTTATTTAAAAATACAATTTTTGTTTTTGTTGTTTTTTATGGCTCTTTGTAGCATTTAGAATTACATGTGGCTCTTTTCGGCCTCGGCCTTGCCCCCCCCCTGGTATAGGCTATTAAATTTTAGTGCAATAAAGTGCAGTTTTGGCAATTTTTCCATACAAAATATGTTCGATAATTATTTTTGCATGAAGAAAATAAGCACCACCTTCCACGAAAAAATTTCCAGAAATTAATGGTAAGTCCTATATAAATAAAATTTGCGCTTTCTTTTACTAAAAATTGAGTGGGCTATAAAACTGCGGAATATTTATAAGAAATATAATTAAGAAGCTCAAATTTTTTTTTGAAAATTCATTGAATTTCGTTAATTTGTATACAAAGTTTGGAATTTCATAAAAAAGTTACAAACATTAAATAATCGACAGGGAAATAGCCAGAGAATTCTAAAATGGTTCTTCCCCATTTATATTTACGCCACGGTATGTATGAGTTTCATTTCAGCTAATTTCCCAGAATACACATATATTGGTTGCTACGAGTTATTTATATGTAATTCCTTAAATTTAATACAAACATACATACATACGGACATACATTTGTATATGTGTAAAGAATCCTTATAACACGATTTCACGCGTGTCTGCTATTATCGCCAAACCTATTAAAGGCAG
>NW_016235526.1:0-1144 GCF_001687245.7 Rhagoletis zephyria | reverse complement strand
CATTATCCGAGGATATTAAGGCGAATCTGTGCTGGGCTAATGACGCTACTATATACAAACAAGAAAATACATACAGATAGTATTATTATATGTATGAGGACATTGAGCTTTAATTCTGATAAACGGCGAAAATATTCAATTTGCCTTAAAAGACGCTGCTGAAAACGAATGATGGACATTGCGTAGCTGGTAAGAAAACTAATTTGCGCTTACAAACCAAATATGCCCAGCTAAATAAATTTGCAGAGTTGTAAAGGCGCGTGTACGTCGATCAAACTAAGCACTCCACCAAACCCTTAAACACAGCTTCAGGATGTTTCTAAACAAAGCGCTTTCACCCTTTCCCGCGCACACCCTCAATAGAACAACAGACAAGCACTGCGTTCATTTACACATTTTCTACTTCGATAGAATAACTTTTAATTATTTCTACACACACACACACACACAAATATTTAATGCGCTTTATAAGTACACAAACACATACATACATATGTATGTATGTATGGAGATAAGTGCGAGGAACTTCTACGAAACTCACCTGCGAAGTAGGTCAACATGGCGCTTAGGACGACTGTTACTAGTATTAAGGCGATACTTNGCAAGAATGGGAAAGAAAAATACCGTCAAATTAGACAAATAGAGCACACACACCAATATGTACATATGTATATTCATACCCGGCAGTGAAAAACCAAACCAGTCAATAAAAATACAAACAATACAATTATTTCAATTTAAATATAAATAACAAATTTGAAAATCTAATTTCATTTGAAAAAATAAAATAAAATTTGCAAAGAAATCCTTGAGCCATAAAAATTAAATTAATTCAAAAATATATATATTTTTCTTCTTAAAAAAGTAAATTTCAAAATTACAATAAAAAACCTAAACAAAAAAATACATTAAAAAAATTTTACAAAAATTCCTGCCCAAGGACTTGAACCTCGGACCTGAGTAAGGACACGCTAATGCAATGCAAAATGGCATAATTGTTCCTTACACGGGGTTATGATTTCGCCGACATCTCGTGGGACAAATACCAGTCGCTAACACTGCAAACGGATAGAACTTGAACTAGTTGGGCAGAACCGAAAACTGGTAGTTTTCCCTGTAGGGTATATATGAACGCATGCGAAAA
>NW_016235525.1:0-1144 GCF_001687245.7 Rhagoletis zephyria | reverse complement strand
GCAGAACGATCATTTTCATGTTTGAAAAGGGTCAGTAACTATTTACGCTTAACTATGAGCCAATTTACACGACTACTTTTCATCCTGGGGTTTTTCACAATCTCTTTTTAAAAAAAGTCTTCGAAAATCTTCGTGCATTTACACGATGAATTTTTCTTTGCAGCGCTTCTTGCGTTCTTTTAACATTTAAGCCCAACATTTTTTTGGTCAATTCTTTCGTCCTCATTTTTAAAGCAGGGCGAATAGCGAACTCAAAGTAAAAATACGAAAATGGCAATTCGATAAAAGCGAAACGTCAAAAAAGCCCCTCGATTTCGCTGACCATGCGTGCAGGCCTAGCCCGCTGACTTCCCTACAAGCGCGACCCGCATGACTTTCAACCCAGGGTGAAAATACATCGTGTAAATTGGCTCTATGAGGCCAAATCGACTAAGGGCTGGTTGCTCAATATCTGGTTATAACTACCTCCTAGTTAAACATTATTATCGACGATTTCGACTTCATGCATTAAACATGTGAGCGATAAAACAGTCGTTGTATTTAACCGGAGCTTCTCCCTTCGATTTGTGTTAACCAGACATAGAATAACCGGGCCCAAAAAAGGTTATCCATTCTGTGCATTGAGTCGGATTTACTCCAACGCTTGGAATGTGAAGATTTGATTGATCAGTTTGCGGAAAAAAGTCAGACATATTTGCATTTAAACATATGTATTAGAACTCACAATACTTGAGTGCGAAGAGCTTGAAACGCTGGCCGACAAGAAGAATGCCCGAAAATTCTACAAGAGAGTTAGGCGACTTACGGATGGTTTCAAGACCAGGGCATACTCCTGTAAGAACAACAATGGCTACCTAGTAACCGATGTTCAGAGCGTACTTAAATTATGGAGGGAACACTTTTCCGCCCTACTGAATGGTACCAGCAAGGAAAGCTGTGGAGAAGAAGAACCCGAGCCCGCAGTCGATGATGACGGAGTCGACGTTCCACCGCCTGACTATGAAGAGGTATGAATAGCAATCACGCGGCTGAAAAACAACAAAGCTGCTGGAGCTGACAGTCTACCAGCTGAGCTGTTCAAGTACAGCGGCGAGGAGTTGATAAGGTACATGCCTCATTTCTTATGCAGAATATGGTCAGATGA
>NW_016235524.1:0-1144 GCF_001687245.7 Rhagoletis zephyria | reverse complement strand
AAGGAGAAATAGCCAACAATTTGACAAATGGTTGTTAACATTCTTATTCTTGAACACCGAAGATTCAAAAAATGTAACCCTTTGTTGTGTGCAAAAATTGTTCGCTGTATGA
This sequence comes from Rhagoletis zephyria, assembly GCF_001687245.7. NCBI lineage: Eukaryota > Metazoa > Arthropoda > Insecta > Diptera > Tephritidae > Rhagoletis > Rhagoletis zephyria. The sequence goes on along the minus strand of NW_016235524.1, from coordinate 1,032 downwards.
AATTGTATTTATGTTTGAAAAAAATATCGCGAATAAAAATGTTAACAAAATTCTACGCTGCTTGTACTACGAATGCAAAGTCAAAACACGCTTCACTGAGGCTGCCAATCCATCCATAAAAAAGGCGACGTGTAATAATGTCATTGGAATTAATCTCAATTGACATAAATTCACTTTCGTAAGGCAATTAATGTCAATGACATTAGCACACAAGTCAAAAGTGAGTTAATGACTGGGCTGTTTATTGCCGCTAGTGATTTTCATGTTATATTACGTTGCGTTACGTGAATACATCGTATCCCGTTTAACCCATTCGTGCCCGAATTAATTTGGACATGCTACAAATTTGTTATTGCATATTATTATTGGCCAAGCTTTGCATATGAACAAGTACAAAATTTTAAACTGCTATGATTTCTGGTTCGGACATTATGAAAAAATTCTTAAATTTTCCAAAGAAACACACAATTCGATATTGGATTTATGGTTATAAGTTATAAAGTCCTCTTTATATCAACTTAATCTAAAAATCAATATTGCCTTGTAGCCTCACAAAATTTGTAAACGTAGACTTATCAGCAAATATTTCTTAAATGGCAGTTTAATTGAAATTTTCCATTGTTGTCATTTTGAGGGGATACAAAAGACCTTTTGCCTTATGCTATGTTCACGTTGAACCATAAACTCGAGTTTAACGTTTTGAGTTTATGAACAACTGTCTCATTGGGGTGTTTAAGAAACTACGAATTTAATTTGACATTTGTCTGTTTACCTTTTCTTATTCACATTTAGCCTGTTCCCGTACTCCGGCGTTTAGACAGAAATAGTCCAAAGTAACCGTGGTGTGGAATACCAACCAACCAATAACAAAGAAAAAAACTTACTCGATAGAACTTTGCGTGGTGATTTCAACCATACCAAGATTATTTGGCACAAATAAAAACCTTATTGGCTTTGGTTAAAGTTAAACTTTTCTATTTTTAATATTTATAATATCTCGGAAAATATTTGACCGATCACAAAAGTATTGAT
>NW_016235523.1:0-1144 GCF_001687245.7 Rhagoletis zephyria | reverse complement strand
CGAACATCTTATTGACTACAGTAAATTAGCAGAAAGTCAACGCACTGATGACGAGCTTCAGCAACTTTTAACGAAGAACACGTCAAGCTTGGATTTAAAGCTTTTCTCCGTTCCTGGTATGAATTCCGACATTTATTGCGACGTTTGTACAGAAGATACGTCCATTTCTAACACAGCCTTTTCGTAAAATTGGCTTTATGGCAATGCATAATATTTTCCATTGCGGAGCAGCGAAAACGATCCAACTAGTCGCTGAAAAGTATACGTGGCCTAACCTCAGAAAAGACTGTCGTCAATGGACCAAAACGTGTATGGCATGCCAAAAAGCGAAGGTGCATCGCCACAACAGAGCGCCATTGTCCACTTACACCCTGACAAATAGTCGTTTTGAACACGTCAATNACGGACATCCACTATCTACCGTGGAAAGACAACATAGTCGCAGATGCCCTATCACGCGTTGAAGCAATACATGTCGAACATCTCATTGACTACAGTAAATTAGCAGAAAGTCAACGCACTGATGACGAGGTTCAGCAACTTTTAACGAACAACACGTCAAGCTTGGATTGAAAGCCTTTCTCCGTTCCTGGTATGAATTCCGACATTTATTGCGACGTTAGTACAGGTAAGATACGTCCATTTCTAACACAGCCTTTTCGTAAAATTGGCTTTATGGCAATGCATGATATTTGCCATAGCGGAGCAGCGAAAACGATCAAACTAGTCGCTGAAAAGTACACGTGGCCTAACCTCAGAAAAGACTGTCGTCAATGGACCAAAACGTGTATGGCATGCCAAAAAGCGAAGGTGCATCGCCACAACAGAGCGCCATTGTCCACTTACACCCTGACAAATAGTCGTTTTGAACACGTCAATATTGATATAATCGGACCTTTGCCGCCTAATAGAGGTTTTCGTTATTGCCTTACGTGCATCGATCGTTACACGCTATGGGTAGAGGCATACCCCGTAGAAGATATTACGGCAGAGTCGATAGCACACGCGTTCTATTCAAATTGGATCAGCAGATTTGGCGTTCCTCTTCGAGTCTCTACGGATCAAGGACGTCAGTTCGAATCGTCGCTGTTCCGGGAACTTAGCAATATCTTGGGGATCCAACATCTAAGAACAACAGCGTATC
>NW_016235522.1:0-1144 GCF_001687245.7 Rhagoletis zephyria | reverse complement strand
TCCCCTAGTTTTATTCGCTTTTAGGAGAAATATTATTGCCGAGCTGAGAACAAAGATCGTACTGCCATGTTTTAAATTTGAAAAAACACGAAATTTTTTTTAATTCAAATTAATAAAAATCAATGTTTCTCACAAGAGAGTCGATTTGTTCTGGCGTGATTGAAGATGCTGCCATATATTTCGTTGTCGCTTATGATTGTCACTGTGCCATGATTTTGTTTAAATTTTTGTAAAGTTGCTTACCACACTTACGATTGCTATAAATTTTGCTTCCATTTTTTAAGATCTTCTAATTCGGTGTCTTCAAACTAAAAACAAAAACACCAAAAACGCACCAAGCACCAAACTCGAAATTTTTCGCGTTTTGAATACCCATTAAATNGAAATTTTTCGCGTTTTGAATACCCATTAAATTTGGTGCAAAAAGCATTAAGTTGGCAACAATGAATGTAAACAAAAGTATTTTATGACGCCAGCGATTTGGTGGATGCTGGCAAATCGACGAAGAGAGGGTTAGCGGTGCGCGAATGGCGCGACCTTTATTTTCTGGATCGTGCTATGGAACAGTCTTTTACTTATTTGTATATCCATATGTAGATGTATGTGTTTGCTTGACTCAAAGCGGTTGAGTGTGAGCATATCATTGGCTTTATTAAATATGACTTTGATGCACTAAAAGTGCTGACCAAATTTCCTTTACTATATTCATATAACGTAGGCTCAATTGAAAACTGCAAATCACGCTAAAAATAAATCGGCCTCCATTCCATGGTGAATCAAAATTATTTAATTTTACAAAGTGTACTTTTGTTAAAAGCAAGTGATGAACTTATTAGCATTAATTTCTGATTGAATTATATAATCAATTATATAACACACTTTTGCGGTTTTACGAACTATCCAACTTCTTTGATGCCACACAAAAGGAAAAGATGATTCAATACATGGGGCGTTCCATACCAAAATGGACGGGGTTCACACTTCATGTGTTTGACTTGTTTAAAATTTTTAGGGTTGATGGATAAACATTAATAATAAATAAATATGAAATTTGCGCTTGATTAATACATTAAAAATATTTTTTTAAATTAAAATGGGCTACAAAACTGCATACTCAAAAAAATTCTAAAAAAAAATTAAAAAA
>NW_016235521.1:0-1144 GCF_001687245.7 Rhagoletis zephyria | reverse complement strand
GCGAATAATAAAGCAACCTGATAGGTACAAGCCGAATGATTAGAACTTTCCTTACCCATAATAGATTTAGCTATATTTGTTCATATGTATGCATACAAGTTAACACAGGTAACCACTCATCCGGCCAAAACACCGCTCCCACCGAATCGCTGACGGCGCATCTATAGCTTTGTACATAACAACAAGCAAAAGTTCAATACTACTTTAATAACGCATCCGGCCAAAACACCGCTCCCACCGAATCGCTGACGGCGCATCTATAGCTTTGTACATAACAACAAGCAAAAGTTCAATACTTCTTTACTAACTCATACGGCCATTCTGCCGACGAGACACTTATAGTATTGCGCGTGGCAACAACAAAACAAATACAAGACAATAAGCGGAACTGGCCCAACAATTGCAAGTGAAGAAGTCACGCGGCTAATAACGTGCGTTAGGGCAAGAGTGTAGGTATTTAGACGCTAGCGTCGCTTTAATGTAATTAGTTATTTCAACTCATCCGCTGAGACCGGCTGCCCTTGGTAATCCAAGGGAAATAAAGAATATTAATCCAACTAAGTGGTTAATCCTTACTTGCGCCCAACGTGGGGCCAAGCTAGGAAAATCCTTGTAAAGGACACGCGAGTTTTGGCCGTGGGTTCGGACCCACCTCCTAAAAATTTCAAAAATTTTTTGAGACTAAGTGCCACCATAGAAGTGCTACAATAAATAAATTGTCACCATAGAAGTGCTACAATAAATCAAAAAATTTTTAAAAAAAACTGTGAGACTAAGTACCACCATAGAAGTGCTACAATAAATCAAAAAATTTTTTAATAAAAACTTTGAGACTAAGTACCACTATAGAAGTGCTAAAATAAACCAGGAAAATTAAATAAAAGACTAAGTGCCACCATAGAAGTATCGCAATACAAATAAAACCATCATCAGGTGAAAATACAAAAGCACCAAAGTAAGAAAAAACTACAAATAAAACCACCAGGCAAAAATACTTAAAGAAATTTTTAAGTAAAAAACTTCAAAATAAACCCACCAAAAATATATAAGGCTTTGCACGCCAACCCGAGGCGTTGCCCACGAGGGACGATAAAGCGCACCCAAATTCAACAATCATCCACCGAAGAAGAATACTAAGCAATTA
>NW_016235520.1:0-1144 GCF_001687245.7 Rhagoletis zephyria | reverse complement strand
TTAAAGACAAAATCAAAAACAGTTTTATTGCACAAGACAAGCCAAACGGCAAATTATGCCACAAAAAAATTAATTAATTGTTTTTATTATTTTTAAGCAATTTTTAAACCGCTTTCTAAGTCCTTATTTTTTTTTAAACAAGGCTGTTTAAAAAAAAAAACAATTAAACGACAAAATCAAAAACAGTTTTAGTGCACAAAACAAGCCAAACGGAAAATTATGTNTATGTCACAAAAAAATTTATTGTTTTTATTATGTTTATCCAATTTTTTAACCGCTTTCCAAGTCCCTATTTTTTTTTAATAAGGCTATTTAAACAAAAAAAATTTTACGACAAAATCAAAAACAGTTTTAGTGCACAAAACAAGCCAAACGGCAAATTATGTTACAAAAAACTGTGTTGTGTTTATTACTTTTAACCAATTTTTAAACCGCTTTCCAAATCCCTATTTTTTTTTAATAAGGCAATTTGAACAAAAACAAATTAAACGACAAAATCAAAAACAGTTTTGTGCACAAAACAAGCCAAATGGCAAATTATCTCACAAAAAAAATTATTGTTTTTATTATTTTTAACCAATTTTTAAACCGCTTTCCAAGTCCCTATTTTTTTTGTAATAAGGCTATTTAAACACAAACAAATTTAACGACAAAATCAAAAACAGCTTAGTGCACAAAACAAGCCAAACGGCAAATTATGTCACAAAAAAATTTATTGTTTTTATAATTTTTAACCAATTTTTAAACCGGTTTTCAAGTCCCTATTTTTTTTTTTAATAAGGCTGTTTAAACAAAAAAAAACAATTAAACGACAAACTCAAAAACAGTTTTATTGCACAAAACAAGCCAAACGGTAAATTATGTCACAAAAAAATGTATTGTTTTTATCATTTTTAACCAATTTTTAAACCGCTTTTCAAGTCCCTNCCAAGCCAAACGGTAAATTATGTCACAAAAAAATTTATTGTTTTTATCATTTTTAACCAATTTTTAAACCGCTTTTCAAGTCCCTATTTTTTTTAACAAGGCTGTTTAAAAAAAAAAAACAATTAAACGACAAAATCAAAAACAGGTTTTAGTGCACAAAACAAGCCTAACGGCAAATTATGTTACAAACAAATTTATTGTTTTTATTATTTTTAAG
>NW_016235519.1:0-1144 GCF_001687245.7 Rhagoletis zephyria | reverse complement strand
CGATCACGGAAAAAACGACAACTCCAGCAAACATAGAAGTGCCGCAATTAGTGAGAGAAACCAAAATTGCATCGCGATAACAATTGTTGTTGGCAGGATTGTAGGAACTAAACGCGATTAAACCGCCAAAGGCAAGACCTAAGGAGAAGAAAATCTGCGTGCCAGCCTCCAACCAGACAACAGGATCCAGTAGTGTTTCCCAACGTGGCGTGAAGAGATGAGCAACGCCCTCTGAAGCGCCTGTGAAAATAAAAATATCAAATTTCCATGAGTCATTGAAATTACAAAAAAAAAAATAAAATATCATTCAAATAATTGCATGTTGCAACAAACTTAGTTAAGTGCAAAAAGCACAGAATGGCAAAAATGGGTAAATAGGCAATGAAAGTGAAATGGGCAACAAAAAACAAAATAATTTAAATCTAGAATCAGTCAAATAGTAGAATAAGCAAGTGCATTAGAATCCGGGTCCTGGAAATAGCACTATCGAGGATTTTCTGCGACCAATTTTATCACTAAAAGTTTTGTCATTTAAATAATTTTTTAATATTCCATCTGTTTGCTGTCAAATAAATAAAGCGTCATTTAGGACAGGATAATTCAATAACTAAATGTATACTGTATGCATTAGGCATATTACTTTTGTTCTAAAACAGTGCCGGCCACACGAATCCTAAAACACCTGGGCTCAAATCGTAACATCCGTTCACGGATCGAAAACGGTACGAAAGAAAATTACGTGATACGTCAGGCAGTATAAACTAAATGGGACAAAGAGTACGTTCACGTATGTCATAATCCGAAAAATGTGTTTTACGTGACGAGTAGTACGATATCGTGCACAAGTGTATATTTTTTTCGATATAGAACAATCCTAGGGAGTTAGAGCATTAGACTTTACTTTTTTTTTGGACCACCCTGATGTACATACATACATTACACATGTATTGTAATTTTTCCCAGTAGAATCTTTTTTCTCAGAGTTCCCTGCGGGAACTTTTTGTCCAAACTGTTTACAAAACCGTTATTTTATATAACAAAAAATTCAAAAGATTCTTGCATTCGGAAACTTTCATAATTTTTCGTGTCAATCTCTTAAAACTTTGACGCACTTACCTTTCAGTGTAATGCCGCGAAAGAAGAA
>NW_016235518.1:0-1144 GCF_001687245.7 Rhagoletis zephyria | reverse complement strand
GCCACTTGAAATTTGCACATTATCAAACTAAAATAGAAGGGGCTAAAAAACTGTGTACTCGAAAAAATTCGAACACTTCCGAGAAGAAAGTTAGAAATTTAGGTGAAAATTTTTGCCACTTTTTTGTAGTTTTCTACAAATTGTTAAACTTGGCCTTATATGGGGCTTGTCTGAGAATGAACTATATTTTAATTGAAAACAAATAAATAATTAATAGTGGCAAACAATTTCACTAATTTATTTCTTATTTTATTCAAATTGATTTGGAAAAATATTCTTTCTTATTTGCTGTGGCGACCGAAGTGCAAAGGACAGCTGAAACTATTTGTTTCTAATAAGGAAACGCTGCTCTCATAAAATAAGTTCATACAGAAATTTAATTGAGTCAATTAACATTTTAATTGAGCTATTCAGTTAAGGTGTTCACACACACTCAGCTGCTCGATTAGCTACAGCGATGGAAAAGTTTGTACAATCGTACTTTATTAAGTTGGAAAGTACCTTTAGGTATATTTGGAACGTAGACAAATAACTTCTCAGGAAATCAGTTTTTATTTTTATTCACATCTCAACGCATTTTCTCTTGTGCGTAGCTTTTCCAATGCCGAAGAACCATGGATCAAAAATCAATTTGAGGTTGGCCGAATTACGAAAATAGGTTTGCTTGAATTTTGCTGTAGCGTCCTAAAAAAGTGCTTAAATTTTGTTTTAAAAATGGCGCCTTGATAGAGAAAGCTTGGCTAATTGCTCGGTTAGCGGCCTGTCTGAACAAAAATTTACTTACAAAAAACCGAAAGGGAAATTTTAATTTATTCGCTCAAATCGGAAATTTCGAAGAGACGGTAATTTTTACCAGGAGGTAATTTAAAGAACCTTAAACTTCTCTAAAAACTGTAATTTACAGTTAAAACTGTGATACTGGCAACATTGTTGCCAGTTAAAATTACAGATTTTCTACACTCTGTCCACGGTATTTTATACGGTTATTAAATTACAATAGAAAGTAACCCCACTCTGGTTAAATTTGTATGGTTTTTCCCTTAACCCAAATGCACTTGCGCGCCTCGCAATGCAATGCAAATGGTTTTACTAACTGCAATTTCTCTAAAGTTTTTTTTGTAATTTTCTCTTATTTTTTTTTTTT
>NW_016235517.1:0-1144 GCF_001687245.7 Rhagoletis zephyria | reverse complement strand
TAAATGCAACAAAAAAATATTAATTTTTAAAATAATCAAATCTGAAATTAAAAAAAATTTAATTAAAAGAGATAAAGTAAATAAAAAGGTTTCTAAGTGTTACATATAACAAATCGTTTTCTTTTAAAACCAATAAAATCTAAAAGTTTTAAAAAATTTACTTAGTAAGGAAAAAAATTCATTTAAAAAAAAAAACATAAGATAAGTTTCTAAAAATTAAATGAAATTAAAAAAAATATATTTTTTCTTTTTAAAACAACAAAATCTAAAAATTAGAAGTAAATTAAATACAAGGAAGAAAAAAAATTAATCAAAGAAAGAAAAAATTCCGCTGCCCGAGAATTCGAACCTCGGATCTCTCGAATGGCAACAAAATATAAAAATTAAAAAAGGAAAAATAAATAAATTTAAAATGAAAAAAGCAAGTTTCTAAAAATTAAATAAATAAATTATTTTTTTTTTATTATTATTCTAAAACTAAAAGCCAATCAAATTTAAAAAAAGAGAAACAAAAAAAAAGTTCATAAATTTTAAATAATATTTTTCTTTTTATGACAAAAAAATCAAAAAGTTAAATTAAAAAACGAACGAAACGCAACAAATAAAATAAGTTTCTAAAAATGAACTAAGATTAAAAGAATATTTTTCCATTTGAAACAATAAAATTCAGAATGAAAAAATACATAAAAAGTTTCCAAAAACTTAAGTGAATTAAAAAAATTATATAACTTTATTTTTTCGAAACAAAGATTGAATTAANTGCGATTGTTGGAGCAGCGCGAGAAAAATGATGTATGTACATATTAGGGATGTTTCGAATGTCATATTTTCCACATTCGCGAATGCCATTTCAACAATATTAGAGTGGACTCTCTGCCCATGTACACATTCGCATTCGCAAAACATTCGTATCATTTGATGCGAATGCGAATATGTAAAATGATGATATCAATTAACTTACAAAAGGCTTGCAACTATATCTTAACCAGAATTGCGCTGTTAAATTACTTCACTTCACTCACTTTTTGCCTCCTCACTCAAACTGCTGAACGCGGCAGCACTAAGATCCTCAGCCATATGTTGTATTTGATGTAGCGGCTCTTGCCGTTCCATTCCCTCACTCTCAGCTTCTGCGCCAATGTCT
>NW_016235516.1:0-1144 GCF_001687245.7 Rhagoletis zephyria | reverse complement strand
TCGACAAATAGGTGGTGAGTGTCGATCCTTTTCTCGCGGGTCTTCTCCATTTCCCCATTAATAATTCACAATAGAGCAGTTTTTTTCACTTAACAACACTACTCTTCAGGTCGCGTATTTTTTAACCAACCTAGGTGAACTCGGATAAATAGCCGAGTTTGTATTGTTGCTTTGCGTGTATTTCGTCATTTAAGCGAGTGTTCTTTTGTAGCTCGGTTGCAAAAGAATGAACCTAATACATAAACAAAGTTCATTGGTTCACCGAAGTCTGTCCAAATAGTCAATCAGATAAGCTCTGATCCAATACGTGTAAAATCCTGCAAAAATGTCAAACAACAAAATTACTCTCTGAAGTGAGAGTAAAAANATACATAAACAAAGTTCATTGGTTCACCGAAGTCTGTCCAAATAGTCAATCAGATAAGCTCTGATCCAATACGTGTAAAATCCTGCAAAAATGTCAAACAACAAAATTACTCTCTGAAGTGAGAGTAAAAAGTGAGTAACAACAAAAAGTACGGAAACAAAAAAAGCATTTTGCCTATAAAAACGTCAACCAGTGATCGCTTGACACTTTTCACTGGATTTTGGAGGAATTTGGAGTATGGGATCCTGTAACTTCCTGCAAGTTCATGTAAAAACCTGTAAGTTCATGCTGTACTGGGTCAGAGCTATAATTTGAAAAGAGCTAAACACAAAGCTAAATTTAGCTCCAAAAGCTCCAATAGCGCCAAAATGCTCTGCACCGGGAATTCTACGTATTTTCTCGCATTAACAAACAAACCACAGCTAGTTTATTTATTACATACTTATCTTTATTAATTCAATAATGTCGTTATTTTTTTATTGTCGTCAGTACATATTGTGTATGTAAGTATTTAATGCTATTATTTTATTCTTCTTTACTTATATACATATATTATTTAATGAATACATTTTAGTTTTGTTTGCAATTGCTTTTTTTATATGTAGTTATGTAATTACGTATGTATATATATGTATATGTTTGTTTGTAAGTGTATGTACTGTATATGTATGTTGTATATACATAAATACTGGGGATTAGAATTAAGCCTTTTATAAATTTGTAGATTACAACAACTAAAAATGTCAACTAATTGTAAGCATTTACAACACAACAATT
>NW_016235513.1:883-1145 GCF_001687245.7 Rhagoletis zephyria | reverse complement strand
TTTTTTAAAAGTTTTCAAATATATTTGACGCATATTTCTGTGTGTGAATATTGCAAGTTAAAAATACTAACATGGCAAAAAAACAATATTTTACATAAGTGACACATCGTGATTAAAAATTTGTAGGAAGTTTTTGTTTTGAAATGATTTTTTCAAAATTGTTGTCATTCCAATTAGTATAAATAAACTTATTTTTATCATTATCAATGTAAAGTGTAAACAGCATAAGAAATTCAAATTTGGCTCGGACTCTTCGAAAAAG
>NW_016235513.1:570-818 GCF_001687245.7 Rhagoletis zephyria | reverse complement strand
AAAAGGTCATCATTGGTGTCAACTTGATAATCTGTGGCTCAAACGTTTTTTCCAAAAGGGTGCCTAATGCACGCATTCAGTGAATAGTAGAATTCTCCTACATTGTTTTTAAAAGATTTTTGACTGTTTTTACAAATTATCTTTTTTTTAAAAAATAAAAAAAATTATATTAAGTTTTTAAACGCATTTGTTAAAAAATTTACTTTTGTTGTAATGTACTATTCACTTAGTGCGTGTATTAGGCACCC
>NW_016235513.1:0-506 GCF_001687245.7 Rhagoletis zephyria | reverse complement strand
TTTCGAAGACTCCGAGCCAAATTTGAATTTCTTATGCTGTTTACACTTTACATTGATAATGAAAAAATAAGTTTATTTATACTAATTGGAATAACAACAATTTCGAAAAAATCATTTCAAAACAAAAACTTCCTACAAATTTTTAATCACGATGTGTCACTTATGTAAAATATTGTTTTTTGTTATGTTAGAACTTTTAACTTGCAATATTTTTTTAAAATGTAGGCACAAACATCCTTAGAGATTGATTTAGAAAACAAAAAAACTTATTAAAAAATGATTGAAATTGAAAAAGGTGCCGAAACAAATGACGAAAAACCTTTGGATGAAGAAAATAGAGAGGGAAAAATTGCTGAAATTGAAATTGAAAGTTTACTTGATCTGAGCAACCTTTCTGTTTTTGATGGCAATAGTAAAGATAAAGCCAATGGCGGAGACAGTGATGGTACCAACAAAAATTATGTGGGTGACAAAAGTGATGAAAATAGCAAAAATGAAGATGGCGA
>NW_016235512.1:165-1145 GCF_001687245.7 Rhagoletis zephyria | reverse complement strand
TTTTATATTCAGCTAGCCATAGTTGCCAACTTGGTGCTTTAAGCACTAGATTTAATGCTTTTGCTTCGAGATAGTTAAAACCTGAAATAATTTGAAATATTTAAAGCTGTGGCAGCACAGAATTTACAAGAATCAACAAATTTAAATGGACTAAAATACAATCATGCTGAAGTTGCAAACCCACCTTGTTAAATTCTATTCGCGTTGAAAATGGTAGTACGCAAGTAAGTTAAGTATTTATTTTTTTCTTTTATAATTATTTGTACAAATTTCGTTTTTTTTACCACCTGAGTAAAACACATCGTTCCTTGGTGCTGAATCCAAATCTAGCCCACAATTGCTCTAGCACTAGAATTTAGAGATATCCTAACCTCAAAGTGCCAAAACCACGGTTTTTAGCGATAGTTGAGGTTATATAATGAAAACATCAAATTATTTGCTCAATTCTAATTAGGGCATCATTTTCGTTTGTTGCGATTCGATATTTCTTTCTCGAGATATACCAGTTTTAATGTGCAGTACTTCGGTATTATGTTATGAAAAAAGCATCCCTTGATTAAAAAAAAATAGTGCTTTTAGTGTGGTAAAACGCGTTTTTTCCAAGTTTTTGGTGCTTTTTGAAAATCAAAAGTTGGCAACACTGCAGCTAGCACAGCGCAAAATAAAAAAAGAACCTTTGCCAGCTTCAGGCATGCGCAAAGCGAAATTTATGTACAAGCAGCGCTGCGCCCAAAGTGAAAATTATATATGTACAAGCAGCGCTTCGTTCAAAACAAACAAGCACTGTACATTAGAGGTGTCAAACTATCAACGGTACTATCGATGGTATCGATAGTTTAATTTTTTTGCCCCTATCGATGAAGTGATAGTTTTTCTCTAAAAAGGTTAAACTATCGATAGTAATAGTTGACTATCGATAGTTTAAAACCTCTAGCACAGCCGATTTTATTTATAATGTCTCCATGTAGCTGCGCGTCAGT
>NW_016235511.1:0-777 GCF_001687245.7 Rhagoletis zephyria | reverse complement strand
TGATAATTTCCCAAACATCCAAACATACAAACTTTCACATTTATAATATTTACTAGCTTATACCCGCGGGTTTCACCCCGCGCTTTTATACAAGTAGGAAAAATAATTTAATGATGTTACATTTTATTTCTGTGCCCATTTCGTTATAGCTCGTTATTTTCTAAGCGAGTTAAGGTATTTAGGCCGTTTAAAACTATGAAATTATAAAATCTCTTCTCTCCTCCCTCTAAGTTTACCTTTAAAGGTNATGGGATTAATTTTGTATACACATCTCGGTGCCAAGTTCCAGTCCTCTGCAATAACCCTGCAAAAATCGTTGGACCATGTAGTCTATGTGTGGTATATTGGAGTACTTACAAAAGTGCTCCTCTGTCATGCTATAGCGGACAAATTCGTGTCTCTGCACCAGCTTATTGTTACCCGATCACTGCTCGCGTTTTAACGAAATGTGATTGAAGTTCAGCATTTGAAAGCACATTTGCATTTGCTGTAGCTGAACGTGTAGAAATGCTGGCTGTTAGTTCTTAGTTCCCAGCATGTTCGGGTTCGAATGTCGTCAGAGGCNTCTTAGTTCCCAGCATGTTCGGGTTCGAATGTCGTCAGAGGCAACATGCAATTTTTAATTTTTGTTTTTGGTTTTTATTAATTTCAAAAAAAGCACCTGTGAAGTGAAGAACAAAATCGTGTACAAATGAAAAAAATATAACAACAATGTCATTGGAGTATGTTGGGGTAGTTTTGTGCTACTCTGATGTAATGCAGAGATGGAGTATATGG
>NW_016235508.1:0-1145 GCF_001687245.7 Rhagoletis zephyria | reverse complement strand
ACTGCAGCCAACTATCGAAGCTATAGGAAGAGAATTTGCTATTAATGCACTTTTAAACTTAAAATTTTCAAAGAAAAAGTATTAAAATTTTTATAAAATACAGAAATACAGAGCACATCTGGAGCGGAACGTTATACAACCACTTTTTTCTCGCTGGAATTTACTATTTATGTACACATATATAATAGTTGCGGTGACCAGATTTATGAGGGAAAAATCGGAGCATCGAGAAATTTCTAAAGCATCGAATCCGAACATACGATTTTGTTTTGAAGTAGCTTAGCCTTACCGTTGATTTTTTAGCCATTTTTTGTTCACGCATTTTCTTCCATACAAAGTTCAACAATTTTTTGTATGGAGAAATTGAGCAACACCTATCACAAAAAAAAAAATACAAAAATCAACGGTAAGGCCAGTCACTTAAAGATTGCACTACGAATCGAATGGACTACAAATCTGTATACTCAGAAGGCTTCGTAGACACCTAGTTAAAAAGCTTAAGCAAGAGTTTACGGGATGTACATAGCTCAGTGGTTAACGCTTCTGACTTTGAACATCGAATTCGCAGGTTCGATTCCTGCTGAAGTCTAGAAAAAAGAAGTCTGATGAGGAGATGTGGTGATCTCCGAAATAGTGCTATAACTTCTACCGCTTAGACTTTGTTGCTTTTTCAATTTTTCCTAATAAACAATCGTGGTACAAAGCTCAATAAAAAATATTAAAAAGCTTAAAACTTTGACGAAATGTAAAATTTTGACTTACATATTCTTTAACTTTCGTAAAAAATAATAAATATTAAATAATCGAAAAGGGAATATGCAACGAATTCTAAAATGTCTCTTTCCTATTTATATTTTTATCTACAGCTTAAATTTTTCATACCTATGCTTTTTTTTTAAGGGAATTAGTACTATTTTTTATAATTTTACTAAAATTAAGGTAGAATTGCTTCATTAAAAGAATTGCTTCATTCAAAAGCCTTAATAAAATCGTAGTAAGAATGATAGACTACAATATAAAGACAGTTTGACAGCATAAAACATAACCAAAGATCACAGAGCAAGGATGCTGGCTATGTTTATAGTCCCTTCTAACGGGTGATTTTTTGGAGGTTAGGATTTTCATGCATTAGTATTTGACAGATC
>NW_016235506.1:0-1145 GCF_001687245.7 Rhagoletis zephyria | reverse complement strand
AAGGCAAACAGAAAGTACAATAAATTAATTTTAAGGGCTCGAGTTGGCTTTAGCCGTGGCCATGGTCGAGTGAGTTTATACTGTTTTTTTTTTTATTAAAAATATTTTAAGGTAAGAAAGAAAACTTCCTGCTTCAACTCGTATCTGGAATGTATTGTAATTGAAATCATATATCTGAATGCATAAATGTCGTCTCAAGAGCAGGTTTAATATAACATTAATTTTAGTAGCGGCTCACGGGTTTCTTTGATAATCTTCTCGTACCTATAGCTCATAGGAAGCCTGTCTGGTCCTTGTATGTCAGGTATCTAAGTCGAGGTTAGTAGTGACTTGAGTGGAGCGTACTCCGGTGAAGTAATTGAACCTATNCCCCACCTCATTCAAATTTTTGTAAGTGGAACTAGCTTTTCGACTTGCCGTACCTAAGCGTGCCATGGTATTACTGTTGCTGTTTGCTTTCTGGCGTGTGAAGCCGAAAACCGATGTGGAGATGACCCAGCAGATCGAGATGAAGAGCAAATAGTTGCTACGCTTGGTCGATCTGCATTAGTTAAGAAGGATGAACCGGAACAGACGGAAAATAGGGCGCGAGATACAGCGGTGGAACCAGTATCGAGCCAGACACTTCGATGGCGAGAAGCTAGGCATGTCTTTTCACATATTTAGAAAAGGTCGACGAGATAATTGAGGTACGCAGCGTAGACCGTGCTCAACTCTTTGGCGATGCGCTTGATCTATTTTCTGTAAGGCATTGTTGTGGTTGAGGTCCGTAAGGCTTTCGCTAGGTAGTTAGAATGAATCAACAAATGAGCTAAAGATTAAGTTTCTGCCCACGGACTCAGGGAGCGAATGACTCCATCGGTTAGTGTGTGACGGGGATGAACATTATGTTCAGTAGGTTATAGGAGCCACTGTCGGAGAGTCAGATATTAGGAATAATAAGGACGAATCATCTGACATTTTATCAGATGTAGCTGGAACTAGTTTCGCCATTTCATTTGCGGAACTAAGCGCTTTGGGTAGGAAGTTAAAATCGGTTAGGTTGTCGGTGTTTAACCACCCCCCTCCCCCATGCCATAAGGCCAAGGCCTATTGTAATCGGGTCTGGTTAAGGTCTACGCCCGTTGTTTCAATTGCAAGCGGTT
>NW_016235505.1:0-1145 GCF_001687245.7 Rhagoletis zephyria | reverse complement strand
TGGTGTGTTTGATTGTTAATTCAACAATAATACAATTGATGAAACTCACTCGCTTTGTACACACGTCGTAAAATCGAAACAAACAAGGAATAAAACGATTTGTATAGAGTTGTCGTAAAAACGAAATCCTTTTAAATTTTATCAAATTAGGAATGCTGAACGTAAAATGGCGTTTGACGTTTGAGGATCAAGTCAAACGGAAAACACAATAGTAAAGGCTTTACCGATATGTTAACTTTCAAATAGCGCCGATGCCTTCAAACTACGTCTGCTAAGTAGTGCTCGCTGGTTGTTACGTGGCGGTTTCGTTTACGTCTGTGGAAGTCCTTTCGTTTGTTCGAGATTTTTAATGGGTTTTATTTTTTTTATTTTTATTTTTAGGAAGCATCAACCGTGGAAGAGTTGTTGTTATTGGCCACTATAGTAGTTTTTGTTTTCAACAATATAACTCTTAGGACGTGTGGTTAGTACTAGAATTTTCCTTTTCAATGTTTGAAGATTGTGTTTACTTTGATTATTGTTGTACAAATTTCTTAATACAGTTCATTGTATATGTACTATGGTTGTGTTGTTTGCCTATTGGAACTTTTACGAGTGTCAAGTTAAATATTGCAGTGCAGTGCTTAGGAATCAGCAATCCCCGACGACGTGTCTGATGTAAACTAATTTTCAGTTTCGTTTACAAGGAAAATCGTTTCGCATGAAAATTCTCTTAATTAGTTCTTAGGTTAGGGTTTTTTTGTGCTTGAGTTGGTAGCTGTTTGTAGTATTTTACAGCGATACTGCTGATTTTTAAGTCGTAGCTATTACGCTGCTTTGTTGCTTGCGCTGGTAGGGTGCTGAGTTGTTGTGTTGCTTTGTTGTTTTAAAATTTTTAATTAAGATAATTAGTAACTTTTTTACTAATCAATAATTTTTTAGTCTTTGTTTTTATGTTCTATTCACTTCCGTATCCAGTGTAGATGATTACGCGTGATCTTTGTTGGTAATACGCTTGTGGTTGCGGAGGAGTGGATGGTTTATTGACGGGACTTAGTCGTATGCAATTCTATGCTTTTGATTTGCTTCTTAATTTTACAAATTTTTCCCCTTATACGGTATATCTTATATGCTTTTAGATTCTATAAAGCAAAAGTGCGACGAAT
>NW_016235504.1:0-1145 GCF_001687245.7 Rhagoletis zephyria | reverse complement strand
AAGAGAGCGCTTATAAGTTTATCTCTCAGCTCAGCCACAAAAGCCCTAACTGCGTGTCCACATTGAGCTGATAGTTGCTGCTTGACTGAAAATCATGATCGATCCTATATCTGTGAATGGGCTGCTGAAAAAATTATTATACCAAAGCAGCTAGTAAGCTAATGAGGATCACGATGAGAACATTGACTTAGATACCTGTGATATCTACATATTTCTATGCAATTTATTAAAAATTTCAGTTCATTCAGAGACCAAAAATTGTCTTCATGCGACAACGGTGCCAGTCTAAGTCTCGCGCTTTGATCTAAGTAATTATTTAACATAAAAAAGACTGAAATAATTGCTAATGTTTAGATTCTGATCCGACTATTTACATGCATGCATACATTCGTACCAAAGGCACCAAAGTGAGCATGCATAATTATTGGTACGCGACTTAAAAGGTGCTCAGACTAAATTACTTTAAACCTCTTCCACACTTTGCACCATTCAAGGCATTTGAACTTGCCTTCAATTACGCTTTGCTTGTCTGCATGATTTTTTTTTTGTTTTTGAGTTCCTTGTCAGCGCCTTTTGGGTTGTGCATATTTAATTAACACGACAACAACAAGAACAACAGCAGCAGCAAATGCGCTTTTATGCAGTAGCTGAAACATTGGGGATTAAGCATGAAATGTCGCGGTCTTACAATGCATACACACGCCATAGCACTTAAGCACCAGCCCTTACGCTCCAACGCCCTCTTTAGTGATGGTGGTACGTGTGTGCATACAGTTATGTGCCAAAAATTCATACATAAAAACTACATGCGTCCGCAACGAAATTGGCTTTTTATTTTATTATTTTCACTTTTTGTCTGTTGGCTGACAGAAATTTTTTTATGATTTTCAACACAGCCGACATTTTTTTGCGGGGGAGCACGACATTTGCGATATACGCGTCGTCGGCGATGGCGGCCGACTGGCCAAATATTTGTCTGTCCGCTTAAATTGCGCAAAATAGATATGTACATATTCACATGCAACATTGCAGCGATGGAGCGATGGAGCGATGAAGCGGTGGAGCAAACAAACAAACAGACGTGGTGGCTGAGTCAAAAATAGCCGCGTTAATAATATGTACATATGTATGTATGTATGTAGTGG
>NW_016235503.1:0-1145 GCF_001687245.7 Rhagoletis zephyria | reverse complement strand
GAGCAGGTGTGAGAGTCGAGTAGCGAAAGCGCTGGCTGCCTGTTGTGATCGCAGCTTTTCGATGTTAAGCTTTCATTACATATTTGGGCGTACATAGTTTGCTGCACAGAGGCGGGTGCGTATCTTGGCTGCAACAAGATAGTGGTCCGAGTCGATGTTTGGGCCTCGGAGTATGCGTACGTCTAAAACACTGGAAGCGTGCCTTCCGTCTATCACAACATGATCGATTTGGTTTCTCGTTTTTCGATCCGGAGACAGCCAGGTAGCTTGATGGATCTTTTTATGCTTGAACCTAGTACTGCATACTACCATGTTTCGGGCCCCGGCGAAGTCGATCAGCCTCAATCCGTTGTCGGGCGTTTCGTCGTGGAGGCTGAATTTTCCGACGGTGGTTCCAAAGATCCCTTCTTTGCCCACCCTGGCATTGAAGTCGCCAAGCACGATTTTGATATCATGACGGGGGCAGCGCTCGTACGTGCGCTCCAAGCGCTCATAGAAGAGATCCTTGGATGCCTCATCCTTCTCTTCCGTCGGGGCATGGGCGCAGATGAGCGAGATGTTGAAGAATCTCGCTTTGATGCGGATTGTGGCTAGACGCTCGTCCACCGGGGTGAACGACAGTACTCGGCGACGGAGTCTCTCTCCCACCACAAATCCAACTCCGAATTTGCGCTCCTTTACATGGCAGCTGTAGTAGACGTCGCAAGGCCCCAGACATTGTTTGCCTTGCCCCGTCCAACGCATTTCTTGGATGGCGGTGATGTCAGCTTTTGTCCTTATGAGGGCATCAACTAACCGGGTAGAGGCACCTTCCCCATTAAGGATCCGGACATTCCAGGTGCATGCCCTCAAATCGTAGTCCTTTAAACGTTTGCCGTGGTCGTCATCGTAAGGGGGGGTCTCATCCGAGGCTTTGCCTTGCTTCTTCACTGGTTTTTACGAGGCGGGTCCCAAGCCCAGCGCACAACCCATTGCTGGGACGGGGGTGGTTTCGCAACCAAATACACGTTTATATAGCGAGCCGCTTGCTCCAAGCAGAAACCCGCTTGCAGCGGCACCTACTGGTGAACAGACGCTGCAGACCACCGAAGCTCCTTCTCTTTCTGCCGTAACCCAAGGCTCCACTCGGATTGGTTACCGCATCT
>NW_016235501.1:0-1145 GCF_001687245.7 Rhagoletis zephyria | reverse complement strand
CAAGACATTTACCTAAGTTGTTGATAACTGAATTAATCTGATATAGACCTAGATCGGAAAGTTCGTTAAGAAATTGGTTAAGTACGNAGTGCATTTAGCAGTATCATCAATAAACGCTAAATCAAGACATTTACCTAAGTTGTTGATAACTGAATTAATCTGATATAGACCTAGATCGGAAAGTTCGTTAAGAAATTGGTTAAGTACGTCCCGAGAAGAATTTGGCACCAGAATTCCATCCACCGAATCCCAGGAAACACACGCTAGATTGAAATCACACAACAATCGAATCAGAGGGCTTGGCCATGGCAAATGAAGAGAGCAATAATGAAGAATGTTTGAAGTAAACCGACGGGTTTGAGTTTGGTGGAATATAAATTGCAACAAGAAAAACACTACTTGAGCATCGTATCCTAACACATAGGAATTCAACATCATCTGAACCTGTGAACATAACTTTTTCAGAGGAAAAGTCGGTCTGAACAGCTATTCACCCTCATCGCGAGAGTCGTGTTTAATGCAAGTCGTTTTTCGAGAGTCGAATCGTATCGAAAATTTCACGTCATTGCCTAAAATTTCCACTCGACTAGTGTATTAAAACCGAAAAAGTTGGCAGCACTGTATAGTTTTCGACGATTTTGGTCGTTTACTAATTTCAGTACGACAATAGACAATGCTACTGTTGTCGAGTCGTACAATTTAGTCTAATTTACGACTTACGCAATGAGGCTGATTAAAACACCCCCGCCTTTTCTATCTAAACGATCATTTCTAAATATTTCATACTTACTACATAATATTTCACTATTAAACACATTCGGTTTTAGCCAAGTTTCAGTAAAAACCAAAATTTCATAATTTAAATCAAAAGACTTTAAGTACAGCTCAGTTAATTTTGTATTTAGACCTCTAACATTTTGGTAATAAATATTGANAATGTTTTGAAAATGGTCGGCGGAAATATCAATTTTGAAGGAAGATATGCTTCTTTCGTATGAAAAATTAAATTTTCTAATAGCTATGTGCCGGGGATTAAGCTTTGATGTTATATAAGACTTAACATCTTCTACCGACGTTTCACTAGAAAAGCACGAAGCAAACACAGATTTATTCGCAGGAACTACGATTAATTCTTTCGGTAACGG
>NW_016235500.1:0-1145 GCF_001687245.7 Rhagoletis zephyria | reverse complement strand
TCGACAATTTTTTGATAGGGAAGCAAATGAGCAGCACGTTGCCCTCTCACGTTATTATAATCAATTTTAATGAACTACAAAACTTAAAAAAATTTTAATGAAAGTTTGCAGAATTAATTTTCCTAGTTTTTGCGCAAAGGCGAAAATTTTGATTTATTTGGTTTTGTTAGGAAAGGAGCTTTACTTTCATAAAAAAAAATAATAAACATATAATAAACAAAAGAAAAATAGTCAAATCTTGCTAAAATGTAGAGTCCTAATTTTTAATTTGGTCACTGTATGTGTTCATCAATTCGAATCACAGGTATTCAGATTAAAAAATAATAACTGTTTATAGAGAAAATTACCTCAGCGTCATTGCGGGAGTCGTGTCGAATGCAAGTCGGTTTTTGAGAGCCGAATCGTTGCCTAAAATTTCGACACGACTTGTGTATTAAAACGGAAAAACTTGGCAGCACTGCGATATTCATCGTTTACTTACTTACTTTACTTAGACCGACAGTAGACAATGCCAACGTTGTCGCATCGTACAATTTAGCCTTATTTACGACATACGCAATTAGGCTGTAATTACCAGGAAAACTGGTCAAAATACAGGACTGTCCCGTATAATACAGGACGGATGGTCACCGTACCAATGCCGTTTATAAGTGCGTAATTGAATACAAATAACTGGACTTCATCAAACTTCCTTTAGAATATGCACTCAGTCTATTCATGGGGTGGTGAAACCTTTAAAATTCTTAAAAAAAAGGAATTATTTAGTTCGCATGGCTTCAAAGAGTGATAAATAGTAAAAGTGTTCAAAATGCATTTCCACTTTCGGTTAAGTCTTGCATTGTGCGAAAAGCATTTCAAATCCCATTGAAACTCAAACATGAATTAACTTCCTTCGCTTTACACTTTCAGTTATGTGCAATTATTACTTTTGTATAAAATAAAAATTTTCCGTGTAAACTGCTGAACGAATAACTGCGCATTTTTTATTTAAATACGCATCTAATTATATTTTAAAATTCTCAACCTACATCAAGGTTAATTCGCCGAGAAATAACTATGCCTCTGTAAATTTTTTTAATTGCTGCACCAGCAAACGCGTTCAAGGCAATGCAGTTGAACGCATTCAAAACGCTAAAGGAGACGGT
>NW_016235499.1:0-1145 GCF_001687245.7 Rhagoletis zephyria | reverse complement strand
TTTTTTTTTGTAAATCATAAATAATTAAGTATTTAATTATTTGAAGTGTGTAATATGTTCATAAAGCAATGCATGCACATTAGGGTGATCCAAATAAACTAACCTAATGAATTTATGGCCTTAAAAGGAACTATTTACTGAGAAGAAAATTCTCTCATTTGGAAAAATTTGTATTCCAATTTTGAAATGTGTCGGCGAGCATTTGAAATTTTCCATGTAAATAATATGAGTTTTATATATTTTTTCATTACAATGTCATAACTATTGAACCGCTTGAGATACAATTTTTTCTAGGCATATTCTTGTAAAATTCTCTAAAAAATTACCCTAAATTTGGTTGTCTTAGAGACGAGTAAAAGTATATTGCTGGCGATGTAATTGCACTACTTGCGAAAGAAATTGCTTTTGTTCTTCATCTTTGGTCAAAGTTCGATTATAATTTTGTATCGATGCTATACCTCGTTCAGCAATATCATTAACATATTTAAAACTTTTAATCGTCTCTAAGACAACCAAATTTAGAGAGATTTTTTTAGAGAATTCAATGCCCTAGAAGAATATGTTTAGAAAAATTTTTATCTCAAACGGCTCAATAGTTATAACATTTTTAATGAAAAAAATATACTTATATTTTTTTCATGTTATTTACATGGAAAATTTCAAATGCCCCCGACACCTTTTAAAATTGGAATAAACGTTTTTCCAAATGGGAGAATATTCTTCTCAGTAAATATGTCCTTTTAAGACCACAAATTCGTTAGGTTAGTTTATTTGGATCACCCTAATGTACATAGGTATATATTATTTAATAACTTTTTGTTCGTCTTTGTATGCACGTACATACATATGTATGTACGCTATTGAGATCCGCCCAAAGCCCTTTTATGCATCCTACCACTTGGGGGTAGAAAAGCTATTTGCTGTTGGCACATATGTTGAAATATCAGAAAAAATTAATTCGAGATTGTTTTGAAATGCTGCTTTTTGTTTGCTTTGAGGTGATTTTTTGAGTTGGAAAATCAAAGTAGAGCTTGTGGTATATAACTTAGCAAATAATTGGAAGCATTTATTACTTTGGCCTGAACTATTTGGGAAGATGAAGCATCATCACGCAAATATACATATAGTAGGAAGTATCCAACAGA
>NW_016235498.1:0-1145 GCF_001687245.7 Rhagoletis zephyria | reverse complement strand
AGAGACAACTGTCAGTTTATCGAACCTTGTAAATATTATTGAATCATGGACATAACCCTGGATAAGAAACTCACCTGGGAGTCACATCTCAACTCTATTATCAACAAAGCAACGAAATCGTTGTTTACCACGAAACGGCTCTTGGAGAAAATATGGGGGCTAAATCTTAAAATTACCTTCTGGGTTTATACTCATTTTTGGCAGCAGTAACCCAAGTACTCATGTTACATTGGAAAAATAAATTTAAAAAAGGCGAGCTCTTTGGACACCTTCAATTTTTAAAGGGAAAGGAGGCAACCATGTAACCATAAAACCCTTTTCTCAGACTAAATTACTCCCATCCTCAGCTTTACGAAGATGTACAATAACACGTTTCCCACTAGAAAAAATTGTAGCAGAAGCCCAACGTGGCTGCACGACGATTAACCAAAATGGTAACATGATGCTTCATAAACATCTTACGGTGTCGGTGCGGGTGTTGTGGGACTGCATTTCCTTACATCTTTGCTCTTAAGTAACGACGCAACGATATTCCAGGCGGAACTAACTGGCATACTGGAGACTGCCTACGTCTTAATTAACAGGCATTATGCCCGAATTAAAGTCACCATATTTCAAACAGCCAATCTGTCCTCAAAGCTTTATATAGCTACTCGTCCTCATCAAAAACCCATATAGAGTGGCGTAGAGCACTCAATAACCCAGCCGTCTAAAATAGGGTCTCCTTAATCTGGGCGCCTGGTCATGAGAGCTAGGATGGCAATGAAAAACCGTATTTTCGAGCTAAAGACCGGATTTCGAGGCAGACGCACCCTTTGTTGGGCCTAGCCCATTTCTTGGATTCAACAACAATAATATCAATAGGGACCTCAACAAGTGGGTAATATCCTGCACTGCTAGCTATTGAATGCCGTGCAATAGGCCTGAAGACCTACCCTTACGAAACTATAACCATAACCAAGAATACTCTATATTTAAAGAAAATAACTAAAATTAAATAATAAAAAGGTAAATTGTTAAAACTTTCAATATGTGGTGCGCTTACATTTGTGACACGGACTGTATAACGCATTTTGGATAATGGGCTACAAAACTACATACTCAAAATCTTTCTAAAAAATTGAATTAAAAAGTTCGAAATGTTT
>NW_016235497.1:0-1145 GCF_001687245.7 Rhagoletis zephyria | reverse complement strand
AAACGATTCTTGGCCATGGTAAATTTCTATCGTCGGTTTATACCACACGAAATTGACCAACAGCAGCACTTGCACTTATTACAGGGAACAAGAAGAAAGACCGAACTCCTATAGCTTGGGACAATAAATCAATGCATCACTTTCAAAAATGTAAGGACGACTTAGCAGGCGCTATACTGTTAGCACACCCGGCGCCATCGGCTGACTTGATATTATGCACCGACGCAAGCGATACAGCTATGGGCGCGGTAGTACACCAGCTTATCGATGGGCAACCACAACCACTCGCGTTTTTTCAAGAAAGCTTACACCCGCGCAGTGCAAATACAGCACATATGACCGCGAATTGCTCGCGATTTACACCGCTGTTAAGCACTTCAGACATTTACTTGAAGGTAGACAATTTTCGGTAGCAACGGATCATAAGCCACTCACATTTGCTTTCTCACAAATGAAAGACAATGCGTCACCTAGAAAAATTCGTCATCTCGACCTTATCGGCCAGTTCACAACAAGCATACTGCACATACCAGGAGCTGCTAACATCACTGCAGATACCCTCTCGCGCATCAACGCCGTCCATATCGCTGTAGATGGCGTTATAGATTACGAGGAGATAGCTAAGCAGCAAAAAACATGCGAAGAACTTCAAAGACTAATGCAATCAAACAACACAACATTACAGTTCAAACAAATAAAATTGTCTCCAGACGCTACACCTATCACTTGCGACGTTTCCGGCAGTTCAGCGCGTCCTTATATACCAGCTCCACAACGACAAGCCGTCATTGCGAAGTTGCACAATGTAGCGCATCCAGGAAAAAGAGCCACCGCGCGATTAGTGAAGCAACAGTTTGTATGGGAGAATATGGAAGCCGACGTTGGTAAATATGTAACGCATTGCATACCATGTCAACGCTCAAAGGTGGGTAGGCACGTCACTTCACCAATTGAAAGGTACAATTTACCTTCGGAGCGATTTGAGCACATAAATATAGATATCATCGGCCCCTTGCCGCCATCAAATGGTAATAGATACTGCTTAACGATTATTGATAGATTTTCCAGATGGCCAGAAGCAATCCCGCTATCGGACGTAAACGCAGACACCATAGCTCTCGCATTACTTAACGGGTGGATCAAGC
>NW_016235496.1:0-1145 GCF_001687245.7 Rhagoletis zephyria | reverse complement strand
TCCTTTATGTCTTAAGGAATTTAAGTAGAACTACAATGGATGTGTGGATTTAAAAAAAATAACAGGGCTTAAATGCCCCAAAGGCAAACCGTTTTCTAGTTAGTGAAGACACTGGTTGCGGTTGGCTTGGCCTCCCTGTTTATGGCTCCAGCTGCTAGATCGTAAATACTTATGCCCTTAGTGCATTCCAGCAGATTACTTTTGAGCTGTGGAACGAATTTGCGGCATTAGTGAAAGAAGAAGAATCTGCATTAATAAGTTTTACTCTTCCAGCCTTTTAGAAAACTTTCGAGATCATTTCCCCCTAAAGGTAACTAGTTCCTGAATACCCTTTTTTTCGTACATTTTAAAAATCTTTATCTGGACATGTCACGTAGGAAATATTTACATACATACATATACTATGTTCATCCTAGAGCTAAAGCCATTTTTCAGTGCTCAGTGCGGCTGTTCTCGTTGTAGGGAGTTTACTTTTCGTCAAATTAGTTCCAACCCTAAAGGTTTTGGGTACTAACCCCTTAAGGTTTTGGGTTCGGAGAACAAAATGTTGAGATTTTGTTTTCCAAAACAATTATTTTTAATAAATAGAAGAACAACTTAGAATTATCGTGCATAAAAATGTCTTCCTAAATTTGAGCGCTGCATTTGGCAGGAGTTATCTTTTCAACTTCTTCAAAGACTAAAATATTTTTCCTACAACATTATTTTCTAAACAAAAAAAGCCAAAAATACCCATAATCTGGAGACTCATATCTTTGTTGGAAATGTTGCAAAAAAAACAGCACAGCACCAAATGCAAAACAAAAGTCTTTGTACTTCTAAAAACCTATCGACCTAGTGCGAACGTACAAAACAATAGATGTCAAGCGCTAATAAAAGAAAATGTTAAACAAAAGCAATCTTCATGGCTATTTAAAATTAGCTTAGAAAATGAAATATGAAATATTTGTTTAACCCGCCCCAAAATCGCCGGTAATTAAACCGCAAGCAAATATTAATGTCAAAATACGAGTAAGTGCATCAAAATTGCGGTTTTGTGATTAATTGCAAAGCCCAGGAATTTGATATGTTTTCTTGACAGCGATGGGTTGCCAAGGGTAGACAGCCACAAACATAAACAATGTCTAGGAGTAGCCAACGCAGAT
>NW_016235495.1:0-1145 GCF_001687245.7 Rhagoletis zephyria | reverse complement strand
AGAAGTAGTTGGATTTCAGCGAGCCCGAAAGAACAACTGGTATGATGAGCAATGTCAAGAAGCCGCAGAGAAAAAAGATGCCGCCTACAGTGGGACCGTTATAGGGAACTGAAGATGTAAGCGAGACGTATTTGCCGCAATAAGAAGAGAGAGGCCGAAATACGTGAGTGCGAAGAGCTTGAGATGCTGGCCGACAGGAAGAACGCCCGAAAATTCTACCAGAGGGTTAGGCGACTTACGGAAGGTTTCAAGACCAGGGCGAACTCCTGTAAGAACAACAATAGCGACCTAGTGACCGATGTCCTGAATATATTTAAATTGTGGAGGGAACACTTTCATAACCTACTGAATGGTAGCAGCGACGAAAANACCAGGGCGAACTCCTGTAAGAACAACAATAGCGACCTAGTGACCGATGTCCTGAATATATTTAAATTGTGGAGGGAACACTTTCATAACCTACTGAATGGTAGCAGCGACGAAAATAGTGAAGAAGACAAACCCGAGTCCCCAGTCGATGATGATGGAGTAGCTGCCCCACCGCCTGACTATGACGAGGTACGAATAGCGCCTACGCGGCTGAAAAACAACAAAGCCGCTTGAGCTGACGGCCTGCCAGCCGAGCTATTCAAGTACGGCGGCGAGGAGCTGATGAGGTATGCATCAGCACGTATGCAGAATATGGTCAGATGAACGCATGCCCGCGAAACTAATACGGCTGTGTAAAATGACGTTGAGCAATACCATCAGCTCCATAAGAATAGGGAAGGACCTCTCCGAGCCGTTTGATACCAAACGAGGTTTCAAACAAGGGACTCCCTTTCATGTGATTTCTTTTATCTGATGTCGGAGAAGATTATAAGAGCCGCAGAACTGAACCGCTCACGCGCAATACTTTACAAGAGCGTAAAATTGCTGGCGTATACCGACGACATCGATATTATCGGTAAAAATAAGGGCTNACCTCTCCGAGCCGTTTGATACCAAACGAGGTTTCAAACAAGGGACTCCCTTTCATGTGATTTCTTTTATCTGATGTTGGAGAAGATTATAAGAGCCGCAGAACTGAACCGCTCACGCGCAATACTTTACAAGAGCGTAAAATTGCTGGCGTATACCGACGACATCGATATTATCGGTAAAAA
>NW_016235494.1:1034-1145 GCF_001687245.7 Rhagoletis zephyria | reverse complement strand
TCAGATTAACAGTTTGCCAACACTGTGTGAAATCATGTTTATATTCATGCAAAAAAAAATGGACGTGTTTGGAAAAGAGGCGTAGCACCTCCCATACTGACTGAAAGTTTC
>NW_016235494.1:245-524 GCF_001687245.7 Rhagoletis zephyria | reverse complement strand
GCGGGTATAAGCTAGTGTATGTATATATGTGAAACTTATACCATACTCATGGAGAAAAATGAGAGTTATTGGAAAAGGTGGTGTGGCAACTCCCATGCAAATTGATTTTTCTTTGCTGCATATCTCTGGAGGTGTTTATTGCAGAGGACTGGAACTTGGCACCGAGATGTGTATACAAAATTAATCCCATTCTCATGGAGAAAAATGTACGTTATTCGAAAAGGGGACATGGTTCCTCCCGTACAAATTTACTGTTTTATACAGCTTATCTCTAGAGGT
>NW_016235494.1:0-142 GCF_001687245.7 Rhagoletis zephyria | reverse complement strand
TGGAAGGATACTGGAACTTGGTATGGAGTTGTGTATGCAAAATGTATCAATTGCTCATGGAACAAATGTGAGTTATTAAAAAAAGACGCATGCCGCTTCCCATACATACTAAAAACTTCTTAATACATATCTCTGGAAGGAT
>NW_016235493.1:0-1145 GCF_001687245.7 Rhagoletis zephyria | reverse complement strand
AATTTTAGATTTTTTCGATGTTTCTAGGTTTTAACGGGACTTTACGTGCATTTTATTCGAGATTATTCGTTAGCTTTTGGAACTTTTTTGGCCCTTTTTTTGGATTTCTTCGGGATACTTAATTATTATCTTTTTTTTGTCAGTACTTTTTTCAGACTTTCTCGGCATCCTTAAAATTAACTTCAAAAATAGAATGTTATATATTATTTTTTTTACCTGAAACCAGTATGCGGTGATGATTTGGCTGGTTTTGCATAAAGGTCCCGAGAACGCACTTAAAAAATTTTTAATATGAATGCATACCAAAAGAAGAAAATTTATTAAAATATTACTTTTGAAGGTCATTTTTGTGGTCAATGTTAATTTTTATTCAATCAAACATTAATAACTACATTCGAAATTAGAATTATTNAGAAAAAATTAAAACCCAGGTAAAATGTGCAAATACCTAAGTTGAAATAGGTAGACATATTTTATGTAATCTAATTCCAAAATCAGTTTGATGCCTAACTGAAATATAAAAATTATTAATATTTTTGTTTAATTTAAAACTGACGGCAGCCCTTTTAAAATAATTAAGCTGAATTTCTTCCTAAACTTTGCTTGCCAAACAAAAAATCTTAGAAATAAATCGGTCATTGAACCCGAATATCCGGCCCAAGTCGCATTCATATAAGAAGGTACCAAGTGCATAGAAGTAAAAACCTATGTATTTTATTATTGCTTTTTGGTATTTAAGAATGTCAAAAGGAAAGACATCCTAAAGTTCGTCTTGGCTGACAATCTATTGTACTAGTTCGTACTAATGTAGAGACAAAAATATCAAATCAGCTGTTCTTGTAACATTACATTGTATGAATACGCCTTAATCCAGCCGTTTTTTTTCACACATTTAAATTTTGAAATATATCTTCAAATAGTGGGCTTTATTTTCTAATATCTGACAAGTATGTTATACAACAAAAAAAAAACTAATAAAAACCAGACGTTTTCGAGATATAAGTAGGTCCACAGCCCTAATGCATGTACAGTAATCCATTTGCACATATAAAAGCACATCATTTTATTGCTCTAAAAAAGCTTCACGCAGCATAAGAGTTGGACTAAATTACGTGATTGCCAACAAGGAAAATATTTCTTTAATT
>NW_016235492.1:0-1145 GCF_001687245.7 Rhagoletis zephyria | reverse complement strand
AGTAGGTTGTAGGAAGGAAAGAAGGATAGGGTCGCTGAGTGTGTGGCATGCGGTATTATCCAGGTTCAGTATCCCCAGTGTGTGCAAAGATAGTAGTTTCTCGTTAGGACTATTGACTGGAAGGTAGGATTGTTGGTTCTTAGGCTGCGGTATTTGGAACCTACGCAACTGAAGCTCCGGGCACGAATGCCAGTGCACACGACGTATTCCAAGAACCGATCCACAGACAATCCTGCCTATTAAGCCATGTAATATGGTGATGCTTGCAACAGTCAATGGGAACCATAACAGAAAATGGCGCCCAACGTGGGGCCGTCTACATGGTGGTGTTTTTTTNCCGTCTACATGGTGGTGTTTTTTTTTTATTGAATGCCGCCGCAATTGTGGGCTCCACAGATAGGATTCCCTCCTGGAATCAGTTTAAGTTTGTCCGGTTATATGCAAAGAAAGAATTCCGTAGTTTAGTGTTGTTTTGGAACTTCAAACCAGTTAAGCTAAATGCTTACGTGTCTGACCAAATAACGTTGTTATTAAAATTTTATTAGATTTTTTTTTCTTTCATCATGCTGTGTTCAAGTTCGTCTCATTGACTGCGAATAACATCTGTCGGAATTTCGATCCTAGTGGCTATATGCCTACAGAACGTACCGCAGAAAAAAAAAAAAAAGGATTCCCAGAGACTTTGTAAAGCATGGTACTTTTAATTTTTGTAGTTCAGTGTGTAGTTCATCTGGAACTTAGTAGCAATCAGGCAACAAAATTAAAATATATTTTACTATCCATGTATAATTTACTCATTTTCCCTTTTTCTTTCAGTTTAAATTATTATTATTTTTATATATTTTTTTTTTGACTGTCGAGAATTTTTTTTGGAAATTTATAGTGTCACATGAAATGCACTATAACCGATTTCATCGAATATGTCAGTAAGTCACATAACGATGCAACCTTTCGGATGTATGTACCTATTTCCTCCTGTATATGCCAATTAAACTTTGACCGCTTTATAAACACCTAAGGAATCAGACCAAATTTTTTTTTATGATGTTGCCTTTAAAGATTTTGTTAGTTTTTTTTNGAAATGCACTATAACCGATTTCATCGAATATGTCAGTAAGTCACATAACGATGCAACCTTTCGGATG
>NW_016235490.1:0-1145 GCF_001687245.7 Rhagoletis zephyria | reverse complement strand
AAAATCAGTTGCTGTTGAAACGTCGTTTGTCTTGTATTCGATTTTGGATATTTTGGTGTAACGGAGAGTGGATATCTCAAACTCTGATACGAGTGTAAATTTTCATTTAAAACAAAACTTAATATAAAGCGATGATGTAAGTTTTACAGTGGAAAAGCAAATAAAAAAAAAAACAAAAAGCAGAACTAACGATTAAACCAAAAAGTTACAAAGTGAAAAAAATACATACATAATTTAAAAAAATTAAAATTTTTTTTAGAAACTTGAGCCGCTGTGTAATCGAAGTTAGTTAAGTAATACAAACTTTGTTAATGTTCGATTATTTGTACAATGGTTTTATGGTGGAGCGGATGTTGGACCCGGTTTTGAAACCCAACCCATTAGAGAGAACACAATGCAAACTTTAAGAAAATGCCTCCTCTCCCTTCTCTGACCCGCCCGCAGACCCCTGGGGACCCATTTTGACAGAGAAAATCTAAACTCGGGTATCACAGTGTTTTTGCGCAGAACACCTTTCCTTCGGCCGCGTTTGAAAAACAAAAATAACACTCACCAGTCCAACTCCGGCTACGCCATCTACAGTATTTTTGCGTAAATGTTTCAAATCCAAAATAAACAGGCTTAGTAAGTGGAAGAAGTTAACGCCAAGAAATATTACTCATACGACATGTTGATTTGCGCGGAAGACTTTTATTTATCACTAGCCAATGCCCGCTTACATCGCGGCGCCTAATAAGAGCTTCTCGTTGGCCAATGCAAAAGAGCGTTTAAAAACAAAATTAGTCTGTAAAGTCAAAATTTTTGATTTAAGTTGAAACCACTAAGGTGCAGTATCCTCCTCACACATAGGCCAATAATAGTAACGCTGTGATACCATATGGAATACCTATCCCTTTTGGTGNGCCAAGCATGCGTAATCTTTTTGTATGATCTTGCAACTACAACATTGGTGCGATGCGTATGCCAATAAAAGTTCTTATAGGGAAACTCAAGAGCACAGAAGTGAGTTTTCTGTTATAGGAGGGCCAAGAATCCTCGCTGTCCTATAGGATGAAAAGTTTTCCGGTACATTGCTAAATGAGTCGTGTGTAAGTCGTAAGTATCTTTCAAATGGAGCAATTGATATACCTACGGTGATCTTTCCT
>NW_016235489.1:0-1145 GCF_001687245.7 Rhagoletis zephyria | reverse complement strand
TTGATTTTTAATTTCACAAATATTAATCAAACTTTAAAAACTTTCAAACCTTTTAATCAAAATTTAGGGTATGCAGTTTTGTATAAAATTCAATTTTAGTCTAAAAAGTGCAAGTTCCAAAGGCTAGACATTACCTTAGATTTGTTAGAATTTTTTTTTTGTCAATAGTGCTGCGCATTTTCTTCCATGTAACAATTATAACATTTTTTACAGACTTGAAACTTGCACTTTATTGCAATAAAATTGTAGAGGCTGCAAAACTGCATGCTCAACAATTTTCCAAACTCTTTAAAACGTTTATTTACGTGCTTTCTGTTATTGATTGAATTATATTTTATATGACAATTAATGAAAATAAATAAATAAACACAAGTTGGAAACAATATCATTTTGCATTTTGGTGCAATATCTCTGACCATAGCTGTATTTACAAAGTTTTTTTTGCCTTTTCTAGATAGATATATTCTTATTTTTTCATCTAACCCGCTAACGTTGAAATATTGCACATCTAATTAATTTACGTAGGTATCTTCATTAGACCGTATCACAAAATAAAGTTCCTTGTGTTCCAAGTTACATCGTTGTAAAGCATTAAAAGAGGTATGTAGGCTTTTTTAATACCTTTACAACGGTATATCACTTATAGACATCGGACATCAAATAATTAAGTTATAGGAGAAAACGATTTAATTGTTTTTACTGGGTGCGGTAAGAAAATTTTCACTCCTGAAATACGCTCACAGTAAGTGGAACAAATATATATTTTTTATGATACGGTCTAATAATGTGCGTGCACATACATACATACATACATGCATGTATTTTAAATTTAAATATATTTCCCTTATTAGACAAACTTCTGTGATTACCAAAAAAGGTGATAATTGCTGGACATATGTATGCATTAATATGCACATCACCTTTCCGAATAGTAATAAGCGCTATAAAACTTAGTCATGAAATTTGCAAAAGGTGAAACTATATAACGAAATAACAGAGTTCACACTCGGGTGACTGAATGAAATATGACCCGAGGTGCTTAAACCTTAGCCTACCGAAAGCAGGACTGCTAAGGAGAAAGTGTTTGATTCACCTATTTAGTCAACCTCCAAACAGCTACCGTAATGAGTTTCCTAGTGGACAGT
>NW_016235488.1:655-1145 GCF_001687245.7 Rhagoletis zephyria | reverse complement strand
CGATTAATCAGACTGACTGCAGTTGGCTATCAGCGGGCAACTATCTTCTAGCTAGTCAAATAAATTACCGCTCAACAGAAATAAAGCAAAAACCAAACTGACCAAACTACTTTGAACTGAACTGAACTTTAGTTTTTCTGTTAACAATGTTTCCTGATAAGTGACCAGGCTGCAATTTACAATCTTGTAAAAAGAAAACAGAAGTTGAACTTTAAATAGACACCAAAAAAATAAAACCTAAAACTCACTACTGAACTTTCTGAACATATTTATGGTCAATTGCTCGTCGTTGTCATCGTCATTTAGAACAGCATTTGCCCATTAGGTAAAAGTATGGGAAAGAAAATGGAGGGAGNTGTCATTCGGAACAGCATTTGTCCATTAGGTAAAAGTAAGGGAAAAAATGGAGGGAGGGAAAAGGAAAAAAGCTACAAGAAATAAAAAGCAACAAAAACCCAAATATGAAAATATTGCTGCAATATATATATAA
>NW_016235488.1:0-537 GCF_001687245.7 Rhagoletis zephyria | reverse complement strand
GCAACAACGGCAGCAACAGCAGCAAATAAACGAGAGTGTCTGCTGCATCCGATGATGTCACAGCAGACATTGCAGACAGTATAAAAAAGAAAAAGAAGTTGCAGTTTAAGTTAGAAGAAAGATGGGGGCAAAAAGAGGGTAATTTAGTGAAGAGTGATTAAATTAACAAAAAATAAAGGAGAAAGCTCCTGACCGAAAAAACCGAGTAAGGTGAAACAAAGAACTTTGTGAGTTTAAAAAAAAGCAACTTTTAGCGCTCGGGAAAAACACGGATTCAGTGCTAAAACAGTACAAAGTAGAAATGGATTGGCAAAAGAGGGTAGAGGGCAAAGCAGGTTACTTGTATATTACTTATTCTTGACTGAAATTGACACGTAAATGCCCCTGATCAGTAGAGTTTGATAAGCAAATGAAGTTGCCGCACAGGCGTAATGTGCAATTAATTCATTGGTCTTTTTTACTGTAGCTTATAAGCAGTTGACTGTGTGAGAAGATCTGTTCTAAAAATAACAAAAATTAAATAGTAAAAGTGGTCAG
>NW_016235487.1:0-1145 GCF_001687245.7 Rhagoletis zephyria | reverse complement strand
AGGCAGCGAACCTCATAAACAGCAAATCATAACGAAAAACGTTTTATGGGTGTGTACCTGCGATACAGCGCGCAGAAATGTGTGTATTTGGTGTTGAATAAAATAAAATTCGCGCGAAATTAAGAAACAAATTTTTATGAAAAAAATACAATTAAAAAAAATGAAATAAATAAATAAATAAAATATGTGCAAACTGCGAGAAAATATGTATGTACGTTCGTTCGTATGTAGTATGTACAAACCACCACTGACTAGCCAGCTGGCAGCAGATGTAGCAACAAAGCCACTAATTATTCGCGCAAAACCGCACGGAATTTCAAAATAATGAAAAAAATAAAAAAAAACGCGGACAAAACACAATCGGCTATTTTCAATTCAAAGTTCTAGCGACGGCAAGGCACACCCCAAAATAAAATGATATAATGCTATATTGTTTGCTTCTTAGCAAATTTGCACAACGGTATTGATAATATTAGGAACAAAAAAATNTTTACTTTAGGTTTATTCCCTTTTACCGCAGTATCATCAAAACGCTAAATAAAACCGGCGACTACACATCGCTGTTGGCCAAAGCACAGCGTCGATCACTGCGGCGCTAAAAAAAAACATGCAGCGTGTAAATCAAAAGGCAGCCCAGAACTTCTTGTTTCCGTATGCCTGCATTCGTACATAGCAAATAACGGCATATGCGGTCATTGCATTGTGCAAAGCAACTTTACGCCACCCCGCCGCTATAGTGCGGTGTCAGCGAAACGAGAAAATAAAGTTTGTTGATATCAGCACTTTTAGTTGGTCACTCAACTTTCAGCAAAAATCGTTTCGATAAATTATTATGTTTGCGGTGAACGAACACCACACTTGTATCGTTACTCTGATATGTAGTTATTGGCTTGTTAATACAAGCTCTATGCGTTACAACTATCCGTCAGTAGTAAAATCCAATTAGCAAACTCGACATCTACTAAATAACTAACTGATTCTTCTACAAGACTACTACACTGTGCACTGTGTTCGTTCGCCTTGGCGTCCAAGACTCGAATGAGCGAACTTTGCTGGTAACGCACGCTGACTAGGCAAGCAAGCAAAAGTAAATTTATGGGAGCACAAAAATTTACTACTAGTGGTGACCAGTGTGACCGTTTTGA
>NW_016235486.1:0-1145 GCF_001687245.7 Rhagoletis zephyria | reverse complement strand
TTTATAAGTTGCCAAAACTGGCTTTAATCTATGAAATGTCATGTGCTTATATTTAGAGCAATTTAAAACTAATAGATTTGATGTACACCAGCTAAGAAACGAGTCCAAATCGTCCTGAAGACGATCCAAACAAGACCCGTCTGAAAGCGAATGCGTGAAACAAAGTTTCACGTCATCCGCATACATAAGAGTTTGGGAGTGCGAGGTAATCTGTGGCAAGTCGCAAGGTAAAAAGTAATGAACCCAAAAACTACCTTGAGGCACCCCAGAGGTGACATCAATCGATTTTGAAAGCGTATTCTTGAAGAAAACTTTTTGAGTCCTGCTTGAAAGATAGCTTGGGAGCCATATTAATAGGTGTTTAGGAAAACCAAGTAAGTCTAGTTTATGGATAAGGAGCTCATGATTGACAGAGCCAAATGCTTTACTAAAATCAGTGTTGATCACGTCAGTCTGCTTATTATTTAAAATTACTAAAGAAGTAAACTCAAGCAAGTTCATAGTGGTTGATCTTCGACGTACAAAGCCNTTGATCACGTCAGTCTGCTTATTATTTAAAATTACTAAAGAAGTAAACTCAAGCAAGTTCATAGTGGTTGATCTTCGACGTACAAAGCCATGCTGATACGGCGATAACAAAGAACTGCGCAGGTTTTGAAGTTGGCAGGTAATAATCTGTTCAAAAGTTTTAGGAATAACTGGAAGCTTAGCTATGCCCCTATAGTTTGCAACATTTGACGTACTACCCTATTCATGTAAAGGTATAATAAAAGATTCCTTCCAAATTTATGGAAATGACGCTGATTCTAGTGATAATTTAAATAGTTTTAGGAAGGGCACAGATGAATTTTCAGAACATTACTTTAGCACTCAACTAAGAACACCATCAGGACCCGGATAAATATCGGTTTCAATGCTTGAAGACTACGAAGAATAATATTATTATCAATAACAGGATTGCGAATGCAGTTAAAATGAGCTAAATTATACGGATAGTGACCAGATAGAAAACTTTTAGGTGAATAGGTCACAACTTTTTGGTATGATAAAAATTACAGGTATATTGACTTTTAAAAAATTATATTACGTTCAAATTGGCAGTTAGCAAGTTAAATACTTGCTAACTGAAAAAGAGCTTTTTTTTT
>NW_016235485.1:0-1145 GCF_001687245.7 Rhagoletis zephyria | reverse complement strand
ACTTTTCTTATTTATTTGCCTCTCTACCCTGCCACCAGGCAAATGAGAGCAGAAATCATTTGGAATCTGCCGCTGCTCTCGTTGCAATTGTACTTTTGATAAGGAGCTCCACTGTTCTCTTATTCTCTCTCACACACAATCCTGCTTGCCTGCGAATTAACGAGAATGCCTTTGGTGACGTTGATCGATGGCAGATGGAACAACAGAGCACAGTGCAAAGTGCTAGGCAAAAAAGAAGTAACTATGAGCAAGAAAAGCATTTCTCAAATAGGAGAAAAATAGTTTAGTTTCGTGTTTGAGCACTGCAAAAGCTGCTCTCGCTCTACATTTTCTGCGTATTCCAAACAACAGCAGAATGTGTACGACAGTGCNTGTGCTCAATAGCCACACTGTGGAATGTGTGTGTGCCCTGCAATTCACACTGAAAAAGATAGGAGAAGATTGTTAGTGAATGAAAGTGAGGATCAAGCTTAGGGAACCACCACAAAGTCAGCGGACAGTTAGCCAGCCAGCCAGTCGGCTGAACCAAATCAATCAGCCTGAGCCTGCTCACTTGACTTTGAACATTCAATTACTCTCTTGTGTTGTTTTGAAGAAGAAGAAGAAGTAATCACTTTTACAGTGAGTGTGTGTTCTGAATAGAAAGAGTAGTTAACGACGGGAATGAAAAGAAGAGGAAGAAAACGTCACTACACTGACATAATAAATAACTGCTGCTGTTGCTGCTGTTGGGGTATTTAGCATACGCACCTTCATCAGTTTGGCTGGCACAAAGTGAAAACTGCTAAATTACTTTGCAGCAAATGAATGAACTGAGCTAACAAACAGAGCGCCCTTTTGAAAAAGCCCTTTTTAAACGGTTTTTCAGTGAGCGTCAGACAATGTACCCCACACACACACATATTGAATTGACAGTGATCGATTGGCGGTGGTAGTTGTAGTGAAAATGAAAAAAGTGGCGACAGTTTGTCAGCACAGCAGTGGCAGCAGCAGCAGAAACAGCAAAACAGTCGAGCATTCGTGAGCTTGTACAAAGCAAACAGCGGAAGACGGATTTCCTCCCTGTTAGCAGATGCAGTTTTTTTAGTTCACTGCAAATTAAAAACAGGGGGGTAAGTCTGGCAAGCCAGGACTACAGCGAGCCT
>NW_016235484.1:0-1145 GCF_001687245.7 Rhagoletis zephyria | reverse complement strand
CCCATTGCTGTGCGAATGATGGCCAGGGATGGAGTGATGTGATACGTTGGTTGAAAAGGGTGTAAATTAACGTGGGCACTCAGTAGATCTTGACCAATGATCATGTCAACGTAATACTCTGAGCTGAAAAATAAAAAGTAAATTTGTAAAAATATATTTAAACTAAAGTGCATCATACTATGGATCCTCTTCTGACCACATTTTTTCTCCAAATAGTTCTTTTGATTGAACCATTGGCAATCCTAGTGAAACCATTTTTTCCGCAACTAAATCAACAGGTATAGCTTCGCCAATAAATGGAAAGCACTCGTCAACCACAATTGAAGTTGTCATTTTTACTGAAGCATTTTCTACTGATTGCAACGTCAAACCGCATATTTTTCGATAATTGAACTTGTGTAGTTTGGAAAACGGTGAGATAAACAATTCGGGCCAAATGTACTCACAAGTAGCACCATTTTCAATCAGCAACGTAGCTAATTCGTTTTGAATGCATGAAGCTTCACCTCCAGAATCAATCAGGGCTCTGAATGTGACAGTAAAACCGGAGGACGGTACGATTGCTTGAAGAAGTACTGTTGGGCGAGCGTTAAATCTTTGTGGCGGTTCATGGTCACCTTCACAAAACTCTGTTTCTGAGGTAACCCCATAAAAAAGAGCTGTTTTAGCTATGACGTCGGTAAATTGGTCAGGTTTGAAGCAGAGGAAGTGGAAGAAGGCGTAGACTCGATTTGCCCACTGTGATGTAGAAGTAGGTGTCGGTGTTGTTGATGCGGCAAACATTCGCCGGTACAGTGAAATCAAATGGGTGGTTATCAGGACCAAAACTGATGAGTCAGTGCTGTCTGCCATCGTTGCTGGCTCAAACACAAGTGCGCTCACTCTAGCTAGGCACTCAGGAAATAAATCTTTGTGCTTTCCTGTGCTCTGTATCACAAAGCCATTTGAAAAAGACATTGCTGACCCCCTGAAGAAATGTGCACAGTATGCCTTCAGGTGATTGAGTCTTTAGGGATTAGCAGCATGCAAAATCACAAAAGAAACCCCTTGAGCCATTACTATATCTCACAGTTTGTTAAGACTGCAAAGTTGGCCCAACACACAGAGAAAAATTTAGTATAATCTTTAGCTGATTTGAGAATTTC
>NW_016235483.1:0-1145 GCF_001687245.7 Rhagoletis zephyria | reverse complement strand
CTTTTCTTATTCTTGATATCACAATCAGAGTTTTGTTGACATTCATTTGGAGTTCATTCACTACTATTACTGATAATGGTGGTGGTTCACTGGTTTAGAGCAGCATCAGCAGCAGCAGCAGTCCTCGTTTATCAGCAGAGTAATGGAACAAACCAAAAGAATGTCACTGGGAATTGAGACGTACTGAGAAGTAGGATGAAAGGCACAACAGCAGCAACATCAGAGGAGTGCTGATTCGGTGCATCTTTTGCTCCTCGTAAGGTCTTCTCTGTTTGAGATCATTAAAAGAGCGCAAACAAATGAAGTGCATTTTGCAAAAGAATCAGCCATCCCAGCACTGGTGCTTAATTATGCACAAGAGACGATGAAGCAGCAACATAAGAAGCACACAGGGATAAAAAGGCAAAGAGCAATTGGTGAAAGTAGCAGCGGTGATAAGCACTGGAAATGACCAGCAGCTGCAACAACAACAACATCAGCGCAATTCTGCACAATTGGCTGGAAAATTCTCTTTGCACTATCACACTGATTAGGTCAATGGCCCGAAAGAAGGGGGATGTTGATGATAGTAATGATGATGACGCAGAGGCAGCTGCTTTGATTGTTTATTGTCCTAGTGCTGGTGCTGATTATTTTGATGCTGTTGACACACAGGTCAGCAACTGAATCAGCAGCAGCAGCACTATCAACTCGATTGCAGTGCCGCACACTGTTCTCGATTTCTCTCTCTCTCTCTTTTTCTTTCACGCTCTCCATTGACAAGTGGTCGCGACGCTTTGCTCCTGCACTTTCACTCCTGCACTCGCGCTCTCTCTCTCTCCCCCACTGTGCCCTACATGTGATCACAAAGGCGGTTATTTTCTTCAGTCTGTCTGTTGTCTTGTGTTGTGTTGCAAGACAGTGCTGCTGCTGAAGTGCACACACTGATTCCTTAGCACTGGCAAGTGCACCTACACTGCGAGCGGTGCACATTGCCGCCAATTCAGTGCACCAAAAAAACAAAAACACAAACCAGCGTGCAACTGGTGGACAACACAAGAATTTTCTTGCATACTATAAATACACAAAAAATTGTCACTATTTAAAATTGCAAATACTAGCTCTGCTTAAAAATCAGTGAACAGTAAGCAGAAAGGAGAATCAAA
>NW_016235482.1:0-1145 GCF_001687245.7 Rhagoletis zephyria | reverse complement strand
TCAATATGTCAATGGCCACTCTCATCACCCCAGACATCGGGAAGATGGGAAGAGTGGTCCCACTGCTCAAACCGGGGAAACCAACCAAGAAAGGAGAACCTTATCACCCGATAACCCTCCTTTCCCCAGTATCGAAGACACTAGAGGCTTTGCTGCTTTCACGTATTTCACGAACCACCTGACCCCAGCGAAGCAAAAGCATGGTTTCCGTAAAGTGCACAGTACAACAACAGCACTTAACGCCATAAACACGCAGTAGCGTTGGACCTGTCAAAGGCGTTTAATACCATCAGCCACTCCACGCTACTAGAAGACATAGAGGCCTCCTCTCTCCCACAGAGGCTCAAACGGAGGAGACAAATCGAGCAAACTCAGAAAAATTAAACAGAGGGTTCCACAGGGTGGTGTCCTTTCCCTGTTACTGTTTAACTTTTACATTTCAAAGCTCCTTCAACCACCAGACGGAGTCTCGATTGTCTCTTATGCCGACGATTGTTCGGTAATGGCGTCTGGGAATGGAATTGATTACTTGTGTTCGAAAGTAAACGGGTATCTCTCCGAGCTTTCGCGCTTCTTCACTGCTAGGAGCCCAATCATCTCCCATACAAAATCCTCTGCGACCCTGTTCACCACCTGGACGAAGGAAGTCAGACTACCGCTGGGAATTCACGTCGATGATACACCAATTCCGACGGTGAATAACCCCAAAATACTCGGAGTAACCTTCGACAGTCTGCTCTCTTTCTCTGCGCACGCAACCGCTATTGTCAACAAAGTACAGAGCCGCAACAAGGTCCTCAAGTCGCTAGCCGGCAGTACTTGGGGCAAAGACAAAGAAACGTTGCTGGCAACATACAAGGCAATATGCCGGCCGGTGTTAAGTTACGTAGCACCAGTGTGGTCGCTGGGGACTAGTAGGACGCAGTGGATGAAGCTACAGACGACACAAAACACTGCACTTAACAGCGGCTGGATGCCTTCTGATGTCGCCTATTATGGAGCATAACACAATGCTCTGCAAGCAGTTCCTGGTTGGAAGCCACATACGCGGTCACCCAAATAGACAACTGCTTGCAAAAGAGCCCTCGCCCAGGCAGTCAGGAGGCATCTCTACGAACTGACGGACGAAGTCCAGAGGTTTATTA
>NW_016235481.1:0-1145 GCF_001687245.7 Rhagoletis zephyria | reverse complement strand
CGCATCAACGTTAGCTCCCGATTCGGCATTTGGCTCTGTAAAGGAAAAATGTGCACAGTTTAATTTTATTCCTTAAGCGTTTAAATTATAAATAAATTAAATTGCAATGCAGCAATTCCTACGACTCTTTTGTTCTCTTAGAATTATTTGTAAAGGTACGCCGCTTTTACGGACCATCTTTTCCGTGAGGCTCGCATACAAATTTTTACAAAGTGTTAAACAACGCATGTAATTAATTTGAATTGCTAAATGATGAACTTGACATTTCGTAATAACAATGTTTCGCTATGAATCAAATGACGAACGCAATGGCATACTTAAAAATAGCAAAAAAAAAAAAAAAATTGCATGCATTTAATTTTACATAAAACGCAAACGAGCCTTATATACTAGCTATTGCAGTTGTTTATTTTGACTTTAATATCTACTTTACTCACCAGCCAACATTGAAACTACACTAAGCAGAATCTTTTCCACGCTTTGCACAGGACTCCAACGCTCAGCGGATAATTCGTAGCCCATGGGATCATCGCCAGGCGCATGCAATATTGATATGCAAACTCGTCCGTCAGCAAAAACTATAATAAAATGGGTTTTATTTATATATTTCGTATCCGCTTAATGCTATACCAATACCACGTTTGACGTGGCATAGAAAAAAATTTGTTTTGGTTATCCCGTCCAATAGGTGCTTACTCCGTAAATTTAATGGGGAGGAATTATAGTAGAAGCCCCTATTTAGTAAGTTCGGCTAGAAATCCTTTCAAAAGTTTTTATGAAAGTTAGTTTTTTTGCTACTTTCTGAAAATTTCCGGCCTGCTTTATATGGCGGCTACGAGGTATTGCGCGCCGAGCGACGATATGTACATATACATATCGCTACCTTAATAAAGAAGGGCCCTATCTCAGATTGTCGCTGAAAGGCAAAAAAGCCGACGATGTGAAATAAGGCCGTTCTATATTAAGGTAACGATACGTATGCCTTAGTACATATTTTTAAAATAACTATTAGGATACGCTGTTAGAACTGCGGTCTTTTTTGTTTCCGGTATGGCAGAACCGACTCTATTTGGAAATACATATTAAGATTTTAAGTACTTACTATTGGGGTGAAACATGTCACAGGTAAATTTCATTTTCGGTGG
>NW_016235480.1:0-1145 GCF_001687245.7 Rhagoletis zephyria | reverse complement strand
TCTCGTATGATTTATTGGTCAGGGCGGCGTGGTGCGGTCGCTGGTGGGGCACTGATCATTGAGCACTACAGTTGCCGGCCACTGGGCAGTAATCGTGGCTTCAATTAGCCCTTGTGGACATATGCTGCTGCTGCTGGTCAAGTATTTGCCTCCCAAAGTCGATTCGAATCGATAGATGTGTACTGCTGCTGCTGTTTGCACAACGACTGAATGTCTGTTTGTCTGACTGACTGTGTGTGTGAATACGGCCAACAATTAAGATTGTCCGCGATCGATGTGCCGCCATAATTGATAATCTATTGCCTGGCACTGCAACTCCGGACTGAACTCAGTTGAGGACGGTGAGGCGGCAATGGCCGTACAGAGGCACCAGCAGCAGCACCAGCAGCATCAGCAATGCCCAGACCTCAAGTGAGTAGTGCTGCTGGCAGCAGTAGCCGTCCTCCTGCTAAGCTCAGTCCTTTACACGGCAATGATGAGTCAATACTAATGACCGTTGGCTGGCACTGGCAAAAGATGAGCATGATGATGATGATGATGCATGTGATGCTGAACAGAGAAAACAGAGAAAAAGAGGACATTGACAGAAAGTGAAAAGGGGAGACCAATTGCAGCTGAAAGAGGACATGATGTTCGCTCCGTATGCGTGCCCATTTTCCACTGTTTTTCTCTCTTTTTGCACTACAGCTACGTTTGTCACTGCTGGTTGACCATTTGATGACACCAAGATGCCCCTTCTGCAGCTGCATCTTGAAAGAGAAAAAGTACGCCAATCAAGACCGTATACTTCTTCTCCAAATGTATGCACAGCATATTGAATTAAATGGCAAATAATAACTGAGTTTAAGGGACACTGAATCGCTTCAAATAATTCAATCCTCTTTATTTCCTTCTTCTTCACCCTCGCCTGCACCATCGCCACCGGCCACTCTGATGATGGCAGCAGCAGCAGCAGCATTTGCATCACTTTGACCTTTCATGTCCGCTGCTGATGAAGCTTTGCCCAATGCTCTAATGCTATCAGTGTAGCCGTCGTCAGCAGCCCTCGGCAGCCCATCATCATTACCCGGACCTCGTACCCGAACAGACTCTGCCAGTGTGTCTGCCAGTGTCTGTCAGTTTATTTTTGTGTATTTTGGTGTTGT
>NW_016235479.1:0-1145 GCF_001687245.7 Rhagoletis zephyria | reverse complement strand
CCATCGCTTGCGATGATGTATGGAACTTTTTCATATACTATTTTGTATCTCTGGCCCCAGGGATCACGATCGACTTCCTCACATAGCGCTTTCCAGCTGTTCCGTTTGCTCTTCTGTATCTCGGCTCCAAGTGCTTTCTTAGCGCTTTTGTAGGCTGCTGCTCTGGTCAGCGCCTCAGGTCTGCCACGAGCGCGCGTTGCGAGTCTCCGCATTCTATGGCAGGCCCTTCGCAGCTCAGCAATTCGGTCATTCTACCAGTATACCTGCTTTTTACCTGACCATGCTCTCCTTTGTGGCATTGAGGCGCTGCATGCCCGGTGAATGCAGCGCAAAGTTTCTTCGACCAGCTTAGTACAAGACTCCCTGTTGTGGATCTCTCCCGTTGTGGGTGAAATGCCTTGGGAATCTGCTAGGAGTGACGTATCGAACTTGCGAACATCGACCCTAGACGGGTTCCATCCTGGTTTNAGCAATTCGGTCATTCTACCAGTATACCTGCTTTTTACCTGACCATGCTCTCCTTTGTGGCATTGAGGCGCTGCATGCCCGGTGAATGCAGCGCAAAGTTTCTTCGACCAGCTTAGTACAAGACTCCCTGTTGTGGATCTCTCCAGTTGTGGGTGAAATACAATGGGAATCTGCTAGAAGTGACGTGTCGAACTTGCGAACATCGACCCTATATGGGTTCCATCCTGGTTTCCTGCGAGGGATACTATGTGTTTGCCCTCGCGTTGTGTCAGTGACTTGGAAGGTGATGTAGTTGTGGTCGCTACCACTCAGGTCTTCCATCACTCTCCATCCGTCAGCCCTTCGAAGAAGGCTTTCTGAGACCAGGGTTATGTCAGG
The DNA here is from genome assembly GCF_001687245.7 of Rhagoletis zephyria. Taxonomy (NCBI): domain Eukaryota; kingdom Metazoa; phylum Arthropoda; class Insecta; order Diptera; family Tephritidae; genus Rhagoletis; species Rhagoletis zephyria. Next base: position 299 of record NW_016235479.1, on the reverse strand, counting down.
GATAGAGTGTCCAAAACCCGGCCTCCGATATGTAGGGGTCGTTCCGGTGTTGAGGATGGTCAGGCCAATGCGGGCAGCCATTTCAAGGACCAGTCTTCCCCTGGTGTTTGTTTGGGGCATACCCCATTCCACGCCTCTTGCGTCGAAATCTCCAGCAACAATTATGTGGCCGGTTATATAGCGCAAGTCGTCTTCAAGGTCCTCGAGCTTTTCCCTGAAGAAAGGGACTGTGTCGTTTGGAGACAGGTAACAGCTTACCAGAGTGATTTGCGCCATTTTAACCCAGACGTAGCAGCGTC
>NW_016235478.1:0-1145 GCF_001687245.7 Rhagoletis zephyria | reverse complement strand
CTTGGCGCACAATATTTTTTATTTAGTACGTGATGTTGGCTCATAAATACTTAAATATTAAATTTTCAGGTGCACAAAAGACTTGTCCTTTAAATCGTAATGCTATTGGGCTGTGCAAGCCGTATGCTGACTGCAATGTGCTAAAGGGTCAAATCATTTTTCCTGATGAAATTTGTGAGGTATTTGCATACATTTCTTTATTCTAGTTTCGCATATGAAATAAAAGACAACACTTAAAACATCAAACAATTGTGAAATTAGTTACTTTTTAACGACGCAACATTGTTTTTCAGTCTGGTACGATTTGCTGCCCTGACAATGCTGTAGTTCCAACACTGCCTACGCCGTATTTGATAACCCTCCCTATAGTGCTAACAGAGCTTACTACCAAACCTGCTATAACTATGCCAACAGTGCCACATGTGCCTCCACCAGCACTCACCACAATACTGCCTACGTTTGATATTGTGGATGAACCTACTTTCACTGATGAGTTCTACAGGCGTTTAGTATTGACCTTTGGTAAAAAATACAGTATTTATAAACAGACAAGTAATACGAGTACGACCGATCAACAAAGTGGTTATACAACAGTTGATCCATCAACATCAAAAGCAGCAACAATAGCGCTAACGGAGACTTTTCCAACAACAGAGGATCCCAGTAAATTATTAAATAAATTGCATCTACTCGGTTTGGACNGGATATACTTGAATTCCCTTGGATGGCGCTGTTGCAGTATAAGAATGGCGATGGTAGCCGGAAATTTGCTTGCGGTGGTTCATTGATCACCGAAAGTTGGGTGCTGACTGCAGCGCATTGCATAAAGCCAGGATTGTTGGTTTCACAGTTGTTTTATGCTAATCAAAATGATTTTAACTAGCTGTGTTGATTTATTAAAAATTTTCTTTATCTGCATACATATATACGTATTTACTTATCATTATGTAAATTTGTTTTTAATTTGCATATTTTACAAACTTTTTTTTTAATTGTAATACTAACTAATTTCTTTATTTGAATTTATGTTATTTTGTTTCATTTGTCCTTTTTTTAATTTTTTTTGTTATATTTTAGTTTTTTTATCATATTTTATTTTATTTTATTTCATTTATCTATAAACAAGGTTTCACTTTGAGAACAAA
>NW_016235477.1:0-1145 GCF_001687245.7 Rhagoletis zephyria | reverse complement strand
TTTTTTTTTTATATATAAACACACGTAAAATTTCCACAGTCACGCCAACATTTTTAATACCTTCATCACCATATAACGCTACCATGCAAACATTTATTATTTTAAATATTATATAATAGCAACGCTTATGCAGTATTGCTCGGTTATAAGAACCGTCAGAAATGCACGAGATTCGGTGCTGATAAGCACGGAGTGGTTTTATGAGATCTTGAGTGCCAACTTTTTCAAAATGTTAAAGTCATTTACTTAAGAAGCTTAAGAAATACAACTTTTTTCGAAACAAATTTTTAAGAGGGGTGCCACCTGCTAATAAATTCAAAGTATGTAAATTAAATTAACTAGTTAAATTAAATGATAGATGCCTAAGAAAGCTTTGTTTATAAAATATTTTTGAAGATGGTTGCCTACTCCTCAAAAATATAAAATCAATTTAATCCGTAAGTTAATTGAAACCTTCTAATACGTGTAGGTATTAATCTAAAGGGGTTTTGCAAGGCTTTATTTCTTTATTTTTTGTTTTGAATAGGGTTGCCATCTGTCGAGCAAATCATAAACGAATTATTTTACAGGTTGAATCAGATATTTTACGGTGAGTAACAAACGATATATATAGGTTTGAAAGGTTTTATTTGGAAAATATTTTAAAGAGAGTTGCCATCTGTGTAGTAATTTAAATCGAATTTCTATGGAAAGTTATATTAAATATATTGATATGGGTGTCAAACGAAAGAGGTTTAAAGTAACCCTTATTTCTAAAATATTTTTTTTTTTGAGAGTTGCCAGCTGTTCTATAGGTTAAAACCAATTTTGTCAATAAGTTAATTAAAGCGTTTTATTTTATTATATGTTTATAGGTGTTAAAAAAAAAATCAATCATAATCGATTTAATTTACAAATCAAATGATTATGCATCGCAAAAGATAAGTTTTAAAAGCTTTACTTCGAGAATTTTTTTAAGAGGTTTGGCATCTGTCTTGTAGTTTATAATTATTTAGTTTGACAAGTTAAATTAAATATTTTAATAAGTTTAAGAAAACTTTGTTTCTAAAGTATTTTTGAAGAGGGTGGCCGCCTGCTCTAAAACAATTTTGGATGACTTTTTATTCCTTTGTCCAGATTTTTGACCAAGTTAAATGAAATATCGC
>NW_016235476.1:0-1145 GCF_001687245.7 Rhagoletis zephyria | reverse complement strand
AATGTCGTACTTCCACTAGTCATTGCAATGACAAAATTTACAAAAAAAAGTGTACAACAAAAACGCAACTATTTCTTCACTGCGACACGGGTTTTATGAAAATTCGGCACACTTCTGTTTCAAATCGCAAATAAAAGCTTAGGGTAGAGAGGAAGTCATTGGTCCAGCGAATCACTTGTACCTTTCAATAGCGTTTTTCACCAATAGGAGGAGTAAACAAATGAAAAAAAAATTTGGCATTGACAGCAAGAGGAAACAGGTTTAAAAACTAATTTTTTTTAAATTTTTTTATATTAAAATGTGAGTTGTTTTTTTTTTATTTTTAGTGTAACGTCTTCTCTCGCGAGCATAAAAAACGCTAAATCATTCTTCTTGCNAAGACGTTCATTTAGGCCAGGGATGGGCAAATTTTTGGCTCTTAAAGCCGTCAAAGAGTCAACAAGTGCTACTATATTAGTAATGAGAGTCGGAGTACAAGAAATTTGAATACGCTCTTCTTCCCCCATCATACTGGCTCTTGATATTACCCTCATGTACCACCTAAATGTGCCAAGCCGGCTCCTAAGTGCAAAAGGCTCCTGGGAGCCACTTTGCCCATCTCTGATTTAGGCGAAAAAGTACGGAAAAAAATCATAACTGTTTTCTTTTCTTGTTTTAATTACTTTGGGAAGTTTTCAAATAGACTGTTCATATAAGAGGCAAAGGAAGTTGGCATCAAACACAACATATCTGTGAAGTTTTGTAATTTTTGAAATTTAAGAGTCTATGATTTTAGAAATTTAAGATACTTCTAAATGTTAAAATTAAACTGTGAACATATTCTTTTCGGTGAGACTAACAAATCTAGAGTAATAAGACTGGTGTGCCACCAAATTAAAACAAAAAAAATTACATTGATTATAAGATGACGATGATTAACGAAACAAAAATTCCAATTTTAAAATTTTTATTGATACATACGAAATTCTTTCTGAAATTGTTGTACAAATACATGAAAAAAATTAATAAATATATTCGTGAAGAATACTGTAGAAAAATATTTCACGCCAATATTCAATTACTTTTAAATATTATGACTTTTAAGTTAAGAGTGGGAGCAAACCATGATAAAAATATAGTAAGGTAGAACCGCTGAGAGTCACTTT
>NW_016235474.1:0-1145 GCF_001687245.7 Rhagoletis zephyria | reverse complement strand
AATCTAAATTAATTTTTAGGATCTCATTTTACTTGTTTCTTTTATTAGTTAAATTTTTGTTATATTTGTAGTTGAATTTTCTGTTGATTTTTAGATTTTATTGTATAAAAAAGAGAAATGTTTTTTTTTCGTTTAGTTTGTAAGAAACTTATTTTATTTTTTTCTTCTTTTTTAATTTAATTTGCTTTTCTTTTGTTTATTTAATTTTCTTTCAATTTCAATATTTAATTGTTTTAAAAGGAAAAATATATTTGTTTTATTTAATATTAGGATCTTATTTTTTTCTCATTTTAATTGATTTGTTTTAATGTCTAAATTGTGTTTTAAAAATGAATAAAATTTTTTTTTATGTTTAATTAACTTTTAAGTACATATTTGTTTCTCCTTTTTTAATTTAATTTTTGCTTCTAATTGGTTCTAGGAAAAAAAGTTCTATATATTTTTTTAGCTTCATTTAATTTTTGAAAAAGCTTTTTATTAATTTTTTCTTTACTGAAATATAGACGAATAACAAGCAACAAAAACAGATGGTTTATTTCAATCCGGCATTGAGCTCGAAAGATTAATATAATATTTCTGCTTTATTTTCATATTACATATCTAATTTTCTTAATTTAATAAAATTTTTTATTTGTTTTTATTGTTTTAAAACCCACATTTTTTTAATTTAATTTAATTTTTAAAAAACTTAATGCTACAAGGCGAGCACGGAGATTATTAAAAAATTTTTGAATTTTTTTTATTCGAAATCAAATATTATCTACATATTCAAATCATTTGCCAATAACATCAGCTCTAAAATCCCATACCAGTAACAATCTCTATTTTTAAATGAATATTTGAAGACGAAATTATTAAATTTATTTATTGAAATAATAAGAACACCTTCCATCATAAGATTGTTATAGGTAATACATACAGTTACAATAGCAGTAAGCACGCTGTTCAACATGGCGTATACGTAACATTTATGCAGGAAATACATACGAGTATGTACCTAATCAAAACAGCTTAACATACATGCATACATCTAATACTTAAATCAAAAATCGACAAGATGACGTTATTGCTTATCTTAAACAGATCTATGTACACATTTCAATGTTAATGTAAATCAGTAAGGTATTTGCATAAAATATATTAAA
>NW_016235473.1:0-1145 GCF_001687245.7 Rhagoletis zephyria | reverse complement strand
TGCAGCTCAATGAAGGCGTTCAGGTCGCAGTAGGCGAGGGAGGAGGGGGTGGTGGTGGATGCAGTGGTAGAGGGCTCATTAGTTGAAGAGGAAGAGGAGCTGTTCTGCCGCTCTAATGTAGTCACTGCTGCCGCCGCCGCCGTCGTCTTCGCCAGGTGGGCGAGCACCGTCTGGTCGAGGTTGACCAGATCGAGCAGCTTGATCAGCTGCCTCGCCACCTTGTGCATCTCATTCTGGCGAACGTGACAGGAAACCCTCTGCATGCACCGCTTCAGCTGGTGCAGCGGATCAGCGCATTTCAACTCTGCAGACCTGTCGACGCTCTCCAGCAGCTTGAGAGTCTCCGAGTAGGCACCACTAAAGAGCAGCGTGTCCGCCTGCAGCTGGCCAAAGTGGACGTCGGTGAGCAGGCCAACGTGCTTGATGAAGTTGTTAAAATCTACGACCAAACAAAAAACTGGCAATGAAAAACAGAAAATACAAAACCGTTTTTAAACTTACTGGTTTCGAGCACCTTGACGCTGTGAAACAGCTTGTTCAGCTTAACTAGGGCGTTGAAGTTGTCTGAGAGTTTCTTGTCGGAGGAGAGCAGCTTAGGCTGTGGCTGGTACTGCTGCATTAGCTTTCGCTTCTTCGAGGGCAGAAAGGCCTTCTTCTGGTCGAAGCCAGTGTGCAGACGTTCCACCAGGACGGTGTCTCGCAACGATCTGGAGTAGGCGCTGAAGGAGAAGGCGAATAGCGTCAGGCTGTAAAAGAGAATCTGCTCCTGCTCGGAGGAGGAAGAAGAGTCCAACATTTCTTCAGAAGAACGTTTCGCCGAACTGAGGTCCATGGTTTCCACAAAGTTGGCGATGGTATTAACGGACTGCTCAGTGTTGCTTAGATTTAGCTGTTCAAACGTTTTTGTGACCTGTTTGTTCCACATTTGCCGGCTCAAGGCGTGGGTGATTTCAATCAGCTTGCTCTCGTATTCGCTCTTTGCGGCGGAAACATTTGCTGGCGAATCGGGGGTGATGACAAAGTCCTCAAAGAAGTACTTGATGGCATCGTAGAAGTACTGCTTCATCTGAGACTCGTCCCGGTTGATTGAGGTTGAGCTGAACAGTACGGGCAAAATGAGAAAGACGTACTTTTTCCGTAAGTAA
>NW_016235472.1:0-1145 GCF_001687245.7 Rhagoletis zephyria | reverse complement strand
ACGACAACGACTGAGATATCAACCGATCTGGGCGGGGTTGTTGTAGCCGATACAACAACAACGATCATTTCGCAGAGCAAATATGACAAAATATTTTTTTTATTTTAACTTTTATATTAACACATGAATAAAGGTTTTGTAAGTAGCTTTTTTCTAAAGTTTGACACTCCCACCCACAGGGATGGTTTATGGAAGCAGAAANGGGAGCTAAATTCCATAAAAAGGTGTGGATAATAGTGAATGGTGGTATTTTAAAACAAAAACGAATTTGATTTAATTATTTAATTTAAACAAGCTTATTTACATCGAAGATAACCTCTGATTGTTATTAAAAATAAATATATCTATGTATATAACAAACTTGGGTACGTCAGACGGCGCATAACTCGAGAATGGATGGTTCACTTTGTGCTTTTTTTTGTTGTATTTGTTTGCCAGATGGTGGATATGAAGAAGCTATTTGTTTGTGGAAAACCTATGTAACAATTATTAAAAAAAACGACAAGTAAAAAAACGTAAAACTTGCAAAGAAACCAGGCGAATTCATATAAGGTGGTATCGATTCAACAAATAAAACAATAACTTGTATTTTGTTTTTGCTTTTAGCTGGTGATTGTCAAATTTCAGCTATTCTTCTCCGAATGAAAAAGGGCGGCAGAAAATGCAAACACTCTCACGTTTTCACTCACTCACTAGCAAAATATAAAATTTTATTTAATTAAACAACACCACCTTATATAAATTCGCCTTGCAAAGAAATTTCACAAAGAACAATCACTGTTTTTGCTTTTAGGTGTAGGGTGGAAGTGTCATTGATAAAAATAGAGCGAGAGAAAGTTTTTCTTACAAAACCTTTCATTATTAGTTGCGTTCCAGACAAGGCACATAAATACAGGTAGAAGCCAAAATGACGTTGCTCTCATGAGAACCAAACCTTTAAACTTCAACTTGTTTTTCATTTATTTCCTATATTTCGTTACGCTTTGAATGTCATATCGTTGTTTTTTTTTTGAATGTTCGTTAATAAAAAATTTTAATTAACATTTGAATTTTTGTAGTGCTGTGCAGTTTATACTTAATGTATGTGTTAAAAATGTTTTTATGTGGTGTTAAATATGAAGCAGATACCATTTAACGTGCCTCAA
>NW_016235471.1:0-1145 GCF_001687245.7 Rhagoletis zephyria | reverse complement strand
GGTGAACAAAGTCAGGCAAGTCCCTAGGCAGTGAATGTAGCAGAAGTAACCAAAAAAAATCAGCTACACGAATGAATGAACCCAATCGCCAATTCAAACACACCGAATCAGACATTCCTTTTGACAAGGTAGTCCTTTTCTTTTCTCCTTTCCCCATGTTCACAGTTGACAGCCACCTTTTGAGTGCATTCACTCTTTTGCATTCATCCTCTTTCATTTATTCATTCATCCTCAACAGGATTCCCTATTCCAATTAGAGAAAAAGAGCTCCAAAAAGATCGTACTCAAAATAGTGGCAAAGCACTCCAATTAAGAGTAAAAGTAGCTTTATTTGTTCTCTCTATGTGTGCTCAATCAACTGAAAGGGTTACCGAGGCAGGATGAAAAAGTCACTACGCTGAAAGAGATTGAGGAGGAAGAAGAAGAGGATGAAGTGGCCCGAGCGGCCACTGTGGGTGCCCACCAGAAAGGCAGCAGAAGCAGCCAAATCTCATCCCAGTAGTACAGCTACATTTGTAGCAGCCGTGGATCGATACACGGCGGCAACGGGAGTCTGGCAACCACGGGAACCTACCGGGCGACCATTGACCTGCACCAAAAAGAGAGTGCCAGAGATGTTCAGTGTTCAGTGCTCACTGCAGTGTCCATTGGTTTCCCCAGTAGTTTCTGCTGTGTGCCCCCTCACCCTCGGACTACTGAAAATAGAGGANGCCGTGGATCGATACACGGCGGCGTCTGGCAACCACGGGAGCCTACCGGGCGACCATTGACCTGCACCAGAAAGAAAGAGTGTTCCAGCGATGTTCAGTGCTCAGTGTGCTCACCGCTGTCCATTGGTTTCCCCAGTAGTTTCTGCTGTGTGTGCCCCCTCACCCTCAGACTACTGAAAATAGAGGAGAGATATATTTTGTAGCAAATGTGGAGAATTGAAACGCCAAAGCGAGAACGACTTTTGCTCTCCAATTTCGCCCTCTTTCTCTCTCTCTCTCACTTTCTTTTTCTTGCACTCTTCAGCAGCCTTCAACTGTGCAACTGTGTCTATCTCTCAGCAGCGGCGGCGGCGGCAGAAGACGAAGAAGTCGCAGTCGCCGCGACAGAGCTCGGAGCACATAAAAAGGCAGTGGACAGCTTGGAAAGCGGCAGTT
>NW_016235470.1:0-1145 GCF_001687245.7 Rhagoletis zephyria | reverse complement strand
ACCACAGAAAACTTGTATTTGTAAAAGTTATTTCAACAGATAGAAAGTTGTTTTTTGTTGTCTTGCGCTCTTTGTGACTAAGGATGCGTTCATACAGAAAACCGAGTGGCGCCGAGCGAAGCAAGGCTGAGCAAACCGAAGCTGCTGGTGTGCACACTGAACGAAGCGAAGCGGAGCTTTTTCATGGACTCTGCTGCAAAGATACCACGAAACTTACCGTCAATGAAAAGCGGCAAAAATATTTGGTCAATTTTACTCGAAAGATTCTTTGTAAAATTCGATTTTATCTGAATATTTTGATATCTTGTTTGCAGCAGCGTCGTGAAGCATAAAAGTTAAATAGAAATAGAGCTTTGTTTTCAGCTTCAACACGCTTATAAAAAGGTTGCTGTATGAACACTTTCATATAGCTACCACAACTTGAAAGCTTCAAGGCTCTGTTATGCATACTTGGCATTGCATGCACTGCTATACCATTTTTACGTAGAAATCAAAAACCAACAGACTTTTACGTATGTAATGCTGTGCGTTGGGTAACCGCTTACACGCGAAGCTCATTTAACAGATTCCTTATGTGACAACTCTCAAGCAATGCCAAGTATGNCGGCTTCGCTCGGCTCGGCTCCGCTTTCTGTGTGAACGTACCCTATGAGCGAAATTCCTTTCACACCTGCGCGGATGGCATTGTACAAATAACAGTTTTCTTGCAAGCAGAGAAGTGCACACTGTGTGAGTTCTCCAGATCTTCCCAACGAAGAGAGTTCTTCTTGTTGTATTAATACAACAAAAGCAAAAAGAGGGTTAGCGAAAACAAATATGTATATGAATTGTTTACGTTTTGTTTTCTCATATAAGCAATATACATAAATCTTTTTGTTCTCTCTGTTATTACTTCACCTGGTATAATTTCATTATGTGGGAAAACGCAATCAAAGTTATATTTGGTGTAAAAAAAATTTATGAAATTACACATACCATTTTTGAGCAGTTTAGTTTTCTGTTAGACTGTATATATTCTCCTTATCAAGATTTACGAGGAAATCTCCAAAAGCGTTGCTGTTTAATTAATTTTTTATATTATTAAACGTGTGATATGCTCATTTCGAGTCGTAAACAACTTAGGGTTAAGTTGAGTATTAAGAAAC
>NW_016235469.1:0-1145 GCF_001687245.7 Rhagoletis zephyria | reverse complement strand
ACCAACTTTAATTGAAGAACGACGCTTAAAATCGCTAAACCAGGAAAAAGTGAGAAATTTGTTTTCTATATACATATAATCCAGACTTTCAGAAAAACTTGCACCCTTATTCTAGAACCCGAATGTTCGCAATTCGTAATTCGTAGCTACTTAAAACAAAAAATCGATATGCTTCAACTCTTGCATATAATTAGTATATATATATAGCTATTGACGGCCCCTGTGGTGTGACGATCGCTGTGGTGTAGTGGTAAGCAGTACGCGTTTCCACTCCGCACCGCCTGGGTTCAAGTCCTGGTCAAAGCAACATCGCAAAAAATATAGAAAAGGGGCTTTTTAATAGCGGTCGCCCCTCGGCAGTCAATGGCAAACCTCCGAGTGTATTTCTGCCATGAAAAACAGCTTTTCATTAAAATACAATCGCCGTTCGGAGTCGGCGTAAAACTCCCTCTTTTTTGTGTGACAATATCAAGGCGCACGCCACAAATCGGAGGAGAAGCTCAGTCAAACACTAACATATGTGTAAGCAATTTATTATTATTATTATTATAAACCCTGTATCATTCAATTCACAACAGTTTTTCTGGCTCATTCCTCAATTCTTCGTTTTCCGGTCATTTTCCAAGCATCCAACATCACTTAACACACAATTCCACACACAAAAAAGCATTCGGGAAAAACACCCAGAACATCACTACTAGGAATGTTAATTCCGGCCTTTTTAAGGTCCCGAAAATCCCGGGATTCTTGGCAAATAGTCCCGGGATTTTCGGGATTTATAATTTGCACTGATGGCAATAATAGAAACTCCTTTTCTTGACCAGTGTTGCGTATATTTCTTTTATTATTTAATAATTAATATTTTTCTATAAATGTCTAGCTCATTATACATATAACACCGCGCGATAGTAAATTTTACACACAAATATCAATATATTCGCGAAACCTTGTGCCAAATATAGTAAAATGGCGTTATCAGTTCTTCACTCTATTTGTTTNCACTCTATTTGTTTTTGAAAAAATTATATGTTAAGGACTTATAAAACTCAATAACATCATCGAATTTCGTTCTTCTAAAAAAATTTGATTTCTTTGCATTCTAAAGGAATTTCCTCTTGCATTTGGTACCCATATTTTTATTCTAC
>NW_016235467.1:0-1146 GCF_001687245.7 Rhagoletis zephyria | reverse complement strand
CGGTATTTTTTGCCAATTTAGCCGGTTGGTCCAAAAAGTTCTGGCAACATTGGTCAACATATCTGGATTAGAGTTATATCCTTTAAATCGATATATGTTTCATTGCAATCGAGCGAACGATGCCCTCAAAATAGGGGGTTCAAAATTTTATTGTGGCATATTTATATATATATACTTCAATATACGGTTTTTATTACAAACCTTCCTCAAAGGACCTCTGGTGTCATCTAATCGATCCCCAATCAAGGTAAAATTTTTTATGGTCAATTTCTACAACAAATCTAAGCGTCTGAAGCAATAAAATATTTTTTTTCCCACTGTGTGTCGTGAGCTGAGCACCGCTCTCACAACTGAAGAGGATTTGGACATAAATGGATTGGAGCTTTTTTGAAGAGTTAAAACTATTACGGTATATTTAACCTGTAGCCATCAAACTGCCGTTGGAGGTTCTTAAATTTTTTTGTCAAGAAAAATGTTATCGATGTCTTTCCTAATGTTTGGATTTCCCCAGGATTTTGTTGAATTTGCCAGTGACTGTTGCCAGCGGAGAGCGAAGTTTTTCGAAATTGAAGCTCATTAAGACGTACTTGAGATTTACATGTCCCAAGGAAGGTTGAACCATTTAGCTATCTTATCTATTGAAAACGACATTGCCACTCAGACTGACTTGTCCAACACCAACGAAAAATTTGCTGAAGCCAAAGTACGCAAAGTAAAGTTTTTGTAATTGATATTTGAAAATCTTGATTATAATAAAAATTAAAAATTCTTAAATTTGGACTATAATTGCAATACATTGAATATCCTATAAGAAAAAAAAACACGCTGATAAACACTATTATCATAGGGCGCCTCGTTCCATTTACGCCCAGGGTGTCGTTGCTTCTAAAGTCGGCTCTGATTACCAGTAAACTTTTATTGATTACTGAAAAGCTAGTAGGGCTGCCATATAACAAGTTTGATAAAGCGAATTTGGGTATGTTACAGAGTTGGAAATTGTTTATAAGATTATTTAAGTCAATAATGTAATGAAGTTAATGAAATACGTATATACCAGGTAAGTTTGCGGTAAAGGAAGGTTTAAGTCTGTCGATAGACACTTTTGCTTCTTTTTCGTTTTTGCGGATAAAGTAGTATTTTGGTGTT
>NW_016235466.1:0-1146 GCF_001687245.7 Rhagoletis zephyria | reverse complement strand
CATTTCTACGATAATCAAACAGTGTCATATCAGCACAAGAAAATTCTACAATTCGTTCCCGAATTGAGCATAGACAAGAATACTCCGATAGTCACACCTAATATTCCTTTATTGGTTAGTTAAATAATACATTTTCTAAATACATGCAATCGCTTACCTCGTTCTTCATCCGCAGACTCTTACTAGTCTCAGTCCAAAACTTGGTTACCTGCTCTCAAAGACCATTTCTGTGGTGCTAACAGCAGCCAAGTTCAAGCCTTTCATCAATGTGACCGCCGATCAGTTGGTATTTGGCTATGATGACGCGCTCGTTAGCCTTGCGCATCGATTTTATCCAAAACATTTGCGTCCAATGGAGCGTATGGGACTGCTCATTGCGGTAAGCAAAAAAAACAAGATCTTAATGCTCGACTAATAACTCCATCGATTCCTTATGCAGCGCAATGGCACACTAACCGAAGTCTCAACAATCAAAACTGGACACCATGGCATGGAAGAATTCGGTTATATAGATCGCCTCAATGGACTCGATCACTTACCGCACTGGCACAATCCACCCTGCAATCGTATAGCCGCCTCGGAAGGTTCCTTCTTTCCACCGCGCGACATAACAAAATCGGATATGGTGTACCTCTACGACAAGGATTTGTGCCGCGTCATACCTTTGCAGTACCAAAGAGGCGTACAAAAAGATGGTAAGTGTGACCTATTCTTGGACACTAATGTATGTATGTATTTGTGCTTGCAAACATTTAGGCATCNGAGGCGTACAAAAAGATGGTAAGTGTGACCTATTCTTGGACACTAATGTATGTATGTATTTGTGCTTGCAAACATTTAGGCATCGGCGCTGATCTGTACATCTTGCCGGATAATTCTTACGGCGATTCATCGACCAACCCGGAAAACGAATGCTTCAATCCAAGTGACTACGAGGCGAAGAAGGGTCTACAAAATATCAGCCCCTGCCAATACGGCGCGCCTGTCTATATATCCAATCCACATTTTTACCAAGCCGATGAGTCGTTGCTGGACTCGGTAGTGGGACTCAAACCGAATAAGAGCGTACATGAAACATACTTCAAAATTCAATCGGTGAGTAAAAAGTGTTCAAAGGACAAGTCATTTGATTCTTTCCTAGTAAAT
>NW_016235465.1:0-1146 GCF_001687245.7 Rhagoletis zephyria | reverse complement strand
AAGAGTCGTCTTTAATAACTGCTCAGCAAATTGGACATAGCGCTTTTGCTTGAATTTTATATGCATGCTTTTTTAAAAGTGTTGAAAACATTGCTGGAAAACCTTAAAATGTTTGCATGGAACCGTGGCGCAATAAACAGGTGAAGTTATAAAACAGCTGTCTCGCTTTATTTTCTGTCATTCGGCCGCCTCATAGTCAAATTTTAAAGGCAATTTTTCAAATAAGGCAGTGTCCCAAATCCTTTTTTCGCTCTAACTACTTCACCTGGTATAATTCCATCATGGGAGGGGGGTGTTATTGCATGCAAACACCATACGCAATAATTCCCATTACTTGGACATTAAAAAGCAGTTTCAAAAGTGAACTAGTGCCATATTATTATTTTTCTTTTTTCTAAACGGTTATAATGCCAGCAGTGCATAAATGCGAAAGGACNATTTAACTTGTTCATGTACTACTTTTTGTCAAATGTAACTAGGTGACTCCTCACATATGTGCACTATTTTGCTTTATTACTAAAATTGTTAAGTTTAAAAGTTGGTCTTATTGCTCAACGAGAAATGAAATAAAGCAAATTTGTGTTATTTCACAATCAATTGGGAAATAACAGAAATTTGCGTTATTGCCGTTTGTGTTATTTCACTTCACTTTCATCCAACTTACTGAATAATTTTAATGTAACTTTTTAAATACGTGGCAACTCTCTTCAAAGATTCGAAATGTTCAAACTAATGATTTTTTAACATTCTTTCGTTTAACTACGGTATTTTTATATTTCATATACTTTTTCAATTAGTTAATTGAGTTATACCTGTCAAAGAGGTGGCAGCCCTCTTCAAAAGAATTTTAAAGCTTAATCATTGCTAACTCTCCTTCGCCGGACACTGCGATAAATATTTTAATTAACTGATGAATTAAGTTGAATTTTAATTTTTAAACATATGGCAACCCCGCTAAATTCAGTTCGGAAGAAAAAATTGTTCAAACGCCTATTTTAGTAATTCATTTAACTCACCAAATAATTTGTATTTAACTTTTTAAAAAAGGTGGCAACCCTCTTCCAATACCTTAAAAATATTATTAGCGTTCAAACTAGAGATTTCTTAACACTCCTTCGTTTGACATCCATATTTTGATATTTCGTA
>NW_016235464.1:0-1146 GCF_001687245.7 Rhagoletis zephyria | reverse complement strand
AAGGCAACGCAATAACCAGATTTTCACAAAAGTACCTAAGTACCAATTCTAGAATGCGGCTGCTTCTAACGTCACATTTAAGAAAATCCAAATGGCTATTATGCAACACGAAAATGTTGCAAACACCAAAGGCATCCATCTATCTGTCTGTGCATCTGTGGGCCCATACATTTGTACGTATACCAACTCATGTAAGTATGTATGTTGCTATTGCTGTTGCTGTTGCTGATGATGACATAAATGACGGCAATGTTGATGCCCGGACTGGAGTCAAAAGACGCAGCTGGCCGCAGCGCATCACACAACCAGCGAACTGCTAATCCAATTACGTGTACTCCCTGCACTGTGCGCCGCCCAATAACGAATAATACAAATAAAACTAAAGCATTAAGCAAATGAGCTACAAAGTGACGGCATTTTATGAATGGGCGAAATGGAGGGGCGGCTGGTCAATTGAATGGAGTGCTATTGAAGTTGTTGCGCATGCGTGTCACAGCAATGTTGTTAAACAAATGTGTATACACAAATAATAGTTACAGCATAGAAAATAGATATACATGTATGTATGTTCTTACATAAAATTAAAAATAGCTGCTCGAATGTCCATTACAGTGCGAGTAACGCAAGNGCTAATTTGATTACATAGCGAATTTCTATTCTAATTAGAATCTAAAGACATTTGAAGAAACCGGTTGATTGTGAGCCGTCGTCGGTCAGTGGTGGGTTAGTGAATGCGGCACTACAACAAGAAATTTCATTGCGATTGAAAGCCATTGGCATGGTCCAGAAAGTCGGAGGCTGGGTGCCTCACGAACTGAAATCAAGAGATATCGAACAACGCTTTCTAAATGGCTCTTGATTGCTACAAAGCGAAAGAGTTTTTATATTGTATTGAAAAAGAAATCCATTACCACAATCAGTTTCGAGCACTGCAGTAGACCTATCCTTTGTTTGTGTTTACATACTGAGGTTCTGCTTTCAGAAGGACAGACGATCAGCTTTACCGTGCCAGTTCGTCGGAGATCTTGTTTCTTTCAATTTCGCAATGATTTGGTATCCAATACAATGCCACCGCATTTCCCGTTGCCAAGTGTTGAAAAGTATCAAAACACTTCTTGACGAGATTGGAGAAGATCATCATATTGG
>NW_016235463.1:955-1146 GCF_001687245.7 Rhagoletis zephyria | reverse complement strand
ATCGACCGCAGGGATACCATCCTAGAATGTCAGAGTATTGCTATCCGGTAAGGAGATGTTGAGCTCGAAATATTGACCGTTTACATACCCCTGCCATCAGCTGCCCGGCAGGATATCACCCTGAAATAGGTGCGCTACTCAGAGGTGAAAACCGTATGGTAGTTGGTGACTTTAACGCGCACCACGATCTT
>NW_016235463.1:0-743 GCF_001687245.7 Rhagoletis zephyria | reverse complement strand
GACTGGAAAGGCTTCACGGATGTTACTGAGGGCGCCTTCACTGCACTACCCATACCAACCGACGTTCATGTAGGTGAACGTAAGTTCCGCAGGGTTGTCACCGCTGCTGCAGCTCGCTTCATCCCATCAGGATGTATTAAGGATCCACGTCCGAACTTTCCTGCCGAAGCGGCTGCTCTAGCTGACGAGCGCGACAACCTTCGTCAGGGNGAGCAAGCTTTGGTCAACCGTGAGGTGGTTGTCCAACCCGACGAAGCGCGACGACAGAGTCGAGATAGACTTTGGTGACCACGCTTCCTCGGACTCGGAGAGATGCGCGAGCTATTTTAGCCGGCAGTTCATTCTGCATCCTCCGGTGGATAAAGACAAACGTCGAGTGACCAGAAGGCTGCACAAAATGCCAAAACCTAGTGCGCCTATTGTTTTCACCAGCGGTGAGGTAAGGGTAGCCATTGGGAAGGTGAAAGCCTCCAAAGCCATTGGACCCGACGGAATATGCATGTTGATGCTGAAAAATTTGGGTCCTGCGGCAGTAGCGCACCTAACGGAGGTCCTCAACCTGTCTATGGCCACTCTCGTCATTCCAGACATCTGGAAAATGGGGAGAGTGGTCCCACTGCTCAAACCGGGGAAACCAGCCAACAAAGGAGAGTCTTATCGCCCGATAACTCTCCTTTCCCTGGTAGCGAAGACGCTCGAGGCCCTGCTGCTCCCGTACTTTACAAACCACCTGACCCCAGCGA
>NW_016235462.1:0-1146 GCF_001687245.7 Rhagoletis zephyria | reverse complement strand
TTACGGCCGCTTTTCATATAACGGTTAATTTCAGAAATGCTTGAAACTTAATTTATTCAAAATTGATACACCCCGGCTTACCGTCTAGCAGTAGGTTTCGGAAAGGTGAAAAAACATATATTTAATACTTGCGCCGGGTATTTAATGTTCGGCTCCGCCCGAACTTAGACTTTCTTACTTGTTAAATTTTTTTTTGTTCTGTAGCACTGGTTTACGAATAATTATCTTGAAAAAATACCAGGAAACTTATGTAGGGGAAAGTTAAAACGAGCTTTCTGAGCTCAAATTAAACTTAGCAATAAAGATAAATGTGAAGATGAAGAAATAAATGATGACGATTAAGATAAAAAAGTGAAGGCGAAATCTTACTAATATTATAAATGTGAAAGTTTGTATGTTTGGATGTTTGGGAAATCATCACGCGGAAACGACTGAAGGTATTTACATGAAATTTTGTACGCAGATAGCTTATGAGCCAGATTGGTTAATAGGCTATTTTTTTAGAGTTTCCACCTGTTAAAAAAGTTTTATTTATTTAATATGCGGGATTGACTGAATAGATTTGCATGAACATTTGCAAGCAGATAGCTTATGACCTACAGTAGAAAATAGGCTAATTTTTTNTATTTACATGAAATTTTGTACGCAGATAGCTTATGAGCCAGATTGGTTAATAGGCTATTTTTTTAGAGTTTCCACCTGTTAAAAAAGTTTTATTTATTTAATATGCGGGATTGACTGAATAGATTTGCATGAACATTTGCAAGCAGATAGCTTATGACCTACAGTAGAAAATAGGCTAATTTTTTGGAAGAGTTGTCACCTGTTAAAAAAGTTTTAATTAAATTAATACGCGGAAATGGCTGAACAGATTTACATTACGTTTCGCACAGAGATAGCTTATGACCTATGTTGGAAAATAGGCTACTATTTTAAGAGTTATCACGTATTAGGAAAGTATAATTAAATTAATTCGCGTAAATGGCTGAACTGATTTGCATGAAAGTTTGCACACAGACCTAGACTGGAAAATAGGCTACTATTTTAAGAGTTATCACGTATTAGGAAAGTATAATTAAATTAATTCGCGTAAATGGCTGAACTGATTTGCATGAAAGTTTGCACACAGACCTAGACTGGAAAATA
>NW_016235461.1:906-1146 GCF_001687245.7 Rhagoletis zephyria | reverse complement strand
CTCGCTGTCGAGGAGGCCGTCTATCAAGGGGAAAGAAGTGATAAGTTTGTTGATAAGTTTTAGGAGTTTATCAGGAGAGGTTTACTCACAACTAGAGATCTCCAGCGAACACCGCTGCTGGTCCACCGGAAAGAAGGTCAGGTCCATCGGGCAGCGGACGGTGGCGGCCACCCTCGTAGAGTACGTAAGCTCGCCGTCCCAGCGAATGCGGAACATCGTCGTCTCCTCGCTGGTCACCGT
>NW_016235461.1:0-813 GCF_001687245.7 Rhagoletis zephyria | reverse complement strand
CCTGATGGGGAAGGTCAGCCGAGGGTCGTGCCAGTAGTGGCGAATGTAGATGTCGATTTTGTAGTCCTAAAAGGGAACTTTTTGAGTAAATTATCTTCTTCACCTAAAATGGATTCACCTCACCATGGTCGTCTCGGAGATGCCGCTGATGTCGGTTATCAGCAACGAGACGTTCACCTGAAGCGGCTTCTCGCCGTAGTGCGGCCGCAGACTTTTGTTGTAGTCCTTCGGCAGGAGGTCGTTGATCAGCTCGGTGGTGTAGGCGCCAATGTCGAAGGATTTGCTGATAGGTTTTCTTCAAAAGAAGAAAGAAAAAAAGAAGAACAGCAGATTTAAAATCTCATCTGTTTGGTAAGCTCAAAACAAAAGGATACTCACCCACAGTGGACAAGCGATCTGGGCGATAAGGCCAAAAACAACAACAACAGGAGATCAAAGCTGAAGAAGCGATGATAACCGGTCACTGAAGCCATTTTTGTTTTGTTTTGTTTTCTGTGAAAACAACTGCTGCTGCTGCTGCTTCTTTTGTTGTGAACAACTCAGCTCATCACATCTTGTTCTCGCGTTTCATAGCTCGTCATTTGCCTCATCTTAGGAAGACAAACTGAAGAAGAAAAAGAAGAAGAAAAAGAAGCCCAATGATGCGGGTAATATCGAAGGAGCCTTTCGGGTGAATGTAAACACTGTCTGCTCAGACGAGTTTACACTTGAATTCAATTGCACAAGTTTTCTCATTCTTCTTCGTCTTCGTCGTCTTCTTCTTCTTCAAGTGTAACAGCGAGAACAAGCTTTGTGTTTACATGAAGGTTTCTT
>NW_016235460.1:0-1146 GCF_001687245.7 Rhagoletis zephyria | reverse complement strand
ATTTAGGGAGTGCTCAAAGCGCTCAAAGTTTTCCATGGAGAAAAAAAAAATCTTTTCGTTGAAATAGTGTAGAATTCTTGAAAATCAATATTTTTCGATCGGAAAACTTTACTTATCTTCAGGAGATTCCCAGTAATAATACTCAATTGTTTCTTTAACAATTTTTTCGTGGTAACTATATTTTATAGGTCCTCCAAAGCCTTGCAATGGGGGACCAATAAAAAATCTTTAATCATGAAAAATGGTTAAATAAACAATTGGATATTAATACTGGAAGCCTCCTGAAGAGAACCACGGTTTTCCGGTCGAAAAATATAGATTTTCAAGAGTTTTATAGCATTTCTACGAACATTTTTTTTTTCTCCATATAAAATACATGGAAAACTTTGAGCGCTTTGAGAACTCCCTAAATATTTTTTGATTTCAAAATAAAAAAATATGGGTACATTTTTTTTTTGTATATAACAATCCTAGGGGGTGGCGGCATTATAAATCCGACCTTATTTTTTTTACATACATTTTTGGACCACTTTAATGTAGATATGTATCAGTGCATAGTATGTAGTTTTTTTATGTGGATCATTTGCAGCGGAAATTCATTTAGGAAGTTTAGCGTTTATATTTTGTAGCATGCTATTAGTTAACAATAAATTGGTAAATTGAAAATCGAAAAAAAATAATAAATACTAAATATATACACATACATGCATACTAGGGTGGTCCTTAACCAGGGTTTGAAAAAATTTTAAATTTCTTTTAATAATCTCAAAAATTCAACAAAATTTTCACCTGCAATCTGATAAGTTTGGCATATTATTGAACCTTATTCAAATAAATTCATTTCCTGGCTGAGTTATAGCTGTTCAAAGTCAATGTTTTGTCAAATTTTTGCGATTAAAAAAATAATAATTTGTTCAACATTGGTAGCGACTGCGAACATTTTATTTAAGTTGGAAATTTCAGTGGATGTCTTTATGTACCTTAATACATAAGTATACAGGGTGTCGTAGACCACCCGTCCACAGTTTCTAAAATGGAAGCAAATGATGGGTATTGGAGAGCTAAAAACATATGGATTTCTTTTGGACCATGGACAATTGGTCATATTACCGACACGGATTGACCGGAGGTCCATTTTTTTTTTTT
>NW_016235459.1:0-1146 GCF_001687245.7 Rhagoletis zephyria | reverse complement strand
GAATTCGCGTCATAAACGTCGTTAGTTCCCTTATAATAAAATTATGTAAGAAAACAATTATAATAAAAGAACAGTTAGAATATCAAATTTTATTGCGTTGTAACTGTAGTTTTAGAAAAAATAAGTGAAAAACGATGATGCGCTGATAAAAGCTTTTCATAAGCTGTTGTGTACTTGTATGTGCACTTAAAAAAAAAAACTGAAACTACTTTGTTCATATGCATGCAAAAATAAGTTGATAGCAATTAAGCTGGGCTGTAGGCCTGGAAAATAATGAATCGCATTGATTGGCTATACTTTGATTGATAATATTTGCTTTCCCCTCACGAAAATTAGTTGGAAAGAAAAAAGAGTAAACATAAAAAAATTGTAAATTCGTTTAACCCGTAAACTACATACATACATACATACATGTGTATGTATTTACATACATACATACATTCCTCATGCACCTTAATCCAGTTGTAGGCAACCACCCACAAGCAGTGCAAATATTTATTAAAATTTTACACACATACATATGTATATTTAAATTAAATACCATTTTTTTTTTAACTGTGAAAAATAATTTTAATCACTTCCAGTTGTAAAATTTTATTTTGGCGCTTGGAAATTTAAACCAATCATGTACTGTATTTACAGAGTCGCAAAGGANATTTTGAAGAAAAAAACCTTTAAGAACCTTCGTTTTTCTCAAATATACTATTCCATGCTATGAGTTTCGACGTACACTTTTAATATAAAAAAAAAAACATAAAAAAACAAAAACATGAAAAATGTACATTTTTGGGTATTGCCATAGCGAAATTATACCAGGTGTAGTAATAAAACAGCTTTCTCGCTTTATTTTCCTAATTTTTCTTGAAATTCGGCTATCTTATAGAAATTTTTTCAAGCAAATTTTCAAATAAGATAGTGTCGAATCTTTCTTCTAGCTCTTACTACTACATCTGGTACAATTTCACCATGCGGTATTGCAATTGCTAAGCGAAAGCTTAAAGCAAACTAAAAAATTGCCTTTAACGCAATTCACACAGGCACAGTAACTGCATATTTATGCATATGTATCTGTATTTAAATGAAACAAATGCAAAAAGATATCTATTTTCTCTACACTATCATTAATATCTATAACAATAAAGATAT
>NW_016235458.1:0-1146 GCF_001687245.7 Rhagoletis zephyria | reverse complement strand
AGAAAAAGGATTAAAATAAGTTTCCTTAGTTTAATTTTAAATATGCGGTTCTTTCTAAAAAGATTGGAAAAATGTTGTGATGATTTTGAAGTGCAGTGCAGCGGGACGCGGGGAAGCCAGCAAATATGCACCCGCCAAGTTATGCACTCGCAAAATTAAGACTTACATAAGTACATATATTTATTTTCCAATATCCAATAAATCCGGAAATATCAAATTATTTATTTAATATTATTAGTAATAAATTGTATCAATTTAAATAATTCAGTATCTTAAGTACATACATATTGCATATGGCATACCCGAATTCTGAAAACTTAACTTGTATCATAATTAGTTTAATTATTGGTACTCAATATAGTTTTTAAAAGGTTGTTAGTTTTTACGATTTAAAATTGCCGCCAGGAGTTAACATCGTAAATAACGTTCGGACTGTATTTTCTACAGATAATGAATTTTCATTTCATTTCCTTTGATTTATTAATAAAATCATTAGCACAATAAGGNGAGACGAAAAAGGAATATACAATTTCTAGCTTTAAGAAATTCAGAAATTTCGCAGCCAAGTAGGCGCGTTCTCCAAGCGGAAATATGCTCATATTTTGCTAGCCCAAATACATAGCGCGTGATCTGGTTAAATACTACATCTATTTTGAGAGCTGATTGGGAATCTAACATGCTGTAGACTAAGTTGGATTGCGAGTTTACGTCTGATTACCATCGGTGTGAATGGAGCAGACATTCGTAAATTCCTTAAAGTGTTATAGACTTTGCCTACAGTTGAATTCACATGGTCAATGCGGGTAAGGCCAGTGTTGATAATAAACCCAAGGTTAGTTACTTTTGACGCAAATTTAATTGGTTTGCCACCAATGTGTAACGACGGAATAGTTGATGGGTTAAGACGTTCCTTCCAAATAGGTAAAACAAAACACTTGTCACAATTAAGACGAAGACCATTTAACTGTGCCCAGGACCTTATAGACATCAGTTTTCTGTTGAAGCTTGCGCACAAATTAGCTGAGTCCTCAAGAGGACCTGACATATAGAACTGGACATCGCCCGCATGGGCATGCATGTTGGCGTGCATAGAAGCCCGAAATATATATCATTAACGAACAAACTAACCTAAGATTGACCCTTGTG
>NW_016235457.1:0-1146 GCF_001687245.7 Rhagoletis zephyria | reverse complement strand
CGATTCGGGTCGCAGTTGAGTTCATCATAATTATTATTACAGTCATCCTTTAATAGAACCGATAACGCACTAATTAACTGAGAGAGCAAAGCTAAAGACTTACCTCAAAGTCGCAAACAGAGCGCTTGGTGATGCAGTTTCCATTGCTGCACCTAAACTGCCCATGGCATTGTGAATCACCCNACGTCTCCGGTTCACAGCTGTTCATGTCAATGTTGTCCACTGCGTGGTACTTGCTGACGTGCAAATCACCGTTTCTGGCTTGAAACTCCAACTGAAAGGAGTGCCTAATTCTCCTCAGCGCCAAGTTGACGATGTGCCACTTGAGCTTTTCAAGGGGGGCAAAGTTGCTTTGCCAGAGAAGCACTCGATCATTTCCGTTGTCCACTTTGAGAAAGACCTTCAGTGAAGTGTCCGGTGAGGCGTTGTTGCTCTCCGTAGAGTTAAAAGCGTAGCTGAAAGAGAGGTAACAGCTGACGTAGGCCTGGTGGACGGTGGGCGACAGCAGACTAGACCAGCCCTCGCCGGCAGGAGGGGCAATCATGTAGAGGGCGTTCTGGTGAGAGCCAGCGCTGGGACCGACGTTCACAGTGTCAGAAAAGGTGAACTTGAACTTTGGATTGTCAAAACCTGAAGAGAAGCAAAAGGATTTTAGTAACCTACAGTTTAAATAAAAACTTGGCTTACTTGAGAGCACCTCATACTGGCAGACGTTGTGATTGACAAAGTCACAGCTGCCGCAGATCATCTTCGCCTCATCTTCACCATTCGGGCAATTTTTGTGCCAGTCACACTTCTGTGAAGCAGGAATTCGCTTTCCATTCGAGCAGACAAATTCATTAGTGGCCGGAGCTACAGTGGTAACCACGTCTGTCCCTGGAATAAAATTTGACGGGTTCGAACAGTCGCCCAGAACGGAAACCTCATCCAGTGCAATGTAATTTGAGCTGCTGGCAACCGTGCCCACCAAGTAGAAGAAGAGATCCTTTGAAGTGGCTTTGTGGATGGGCGCCGCTTTGATGGTGAAAACTTCCCAATCTTTAGTTGGTCGCCGTATGTCCCACAGTTTGAGGCCAAAGCTCTGGTTGGCCGACTCGCCCTGATACACCTCCAGAATGGTCGAGTTGACCGCTCTATCGGCAATGT
>NW_016235456.1:0-1146 GCF_001687245.7 Rhagoletis zephyria | reverse complement strand
ACACGGGATTTTTACTTATATGCTTATACTACATTGAAATATAATATAACATAATTTTCGAGTTTTACTCCCTCTGTAATTAAAGAAATGGATTAGCCATACAAAATTCCTCCCAACATAATCTGTAATTATAAAATAATCTCAGAATAAACCGATAACTTTTCGGTATCCATCCTAGTTTCATCGATTATTTTTGCGCTGAAGAGGGGAAATGCCAAATGTAAAAGTAACACCCGATTTACATGATTCAAGTACTTGAAAGCAATTTTTGATCATTCTCTTTTGTGTTTTCTATTTGCTTTTACATGCTTCAATTCTGTTGAATTAAAGTTTTTGGTTCTTTAAATAAGAAACAACGAAAATTTCAAAAGCAAAGCAAGAAAGTTGAAACGACTTGACCGTACAGACGCATGCGTACTCGTCCCTTTTCTTCTCACCCTCTCTCTTGCATATGCAAGCAGAATTGAATTCAACACTTGAACTGTGTAAAAGCAGTCATACTTGAACTGTGTAAAAGCAGTCTAAACAGAAATGGCAGCTGGCAAGGAAAAAAGGTTTATAAAGGTATTTTTTAATAAAATATTAAGTTTAAATATTATTGAAATTGCTAATATAGCGGTAGGGTGGTACAGAGAAGAAACGTAACTTTTCCTTGAGATATGAGAATAACAAGCACAAAAATTTGACGGCTAATAATCTGAGCCTGTGTAAACATGGTGATTAAAAACTAGCTTTGATTGAGATTATGTTTATATCTAAACATACTCTTATATGGATGCGTCTTGGGCACTGCCTTTTGATTTTTCAGGGTGGGAACACTGCTTGCCCCATTAGTTGCCCATGCACGGTGCAGCGAACAATTCTATTAATTGTNAATTGCATCATTCTTGTTGCCTATGTAGTTTTAGGCTGTGTGCGAGTTGACCTAAATTTTAGTACCTAAACTAATATTCCACTGGAAATTTCCAGCACTGCTACAATTAAAGCTTAAATTAGTCAAGAACGTAAACCTACCGGTACGTAAACCCGAGTCAGCTGACACGATCTATCTTACCAGAGCGCCATCTAAATGAAGCGCAGAAAGCTGCGGAATTTAAATTTTTCCGTGTCAGCTGATTTCTTCCTTCTATAGATTGTTGCCACTTC
>NW_016235453.1:0-1146 GCF_001687245.7 Rhagoletis zephyria | reverse complement strand
CAACTAAAAGTTGCCTGAAAAATCGCCTCGTGCGAAAGCCCTATAAAGAGCAGTAACAAAATATATCTACTAGTAGAGAATTTAAAACTCTGCTCACCACATTTAAATATAGCTTTTCTTGCTGGTTTTGTCCGAGAACGTTTAAAGCTTTTTCCATACATATTGAGTGTATCCCTGTAGCACATAGAACAGCTGTGAGGCATTTCTGAAAAACATTGATTATTTTTTCACTTGTAAGTACCTATGCACAAATATTTATGCACTAAAAATTTCTTCTATATCCTATGAAATTAAGAACCGAGGTTTTCTATTACATAATTAAATGAGGATATTTTATTTTAAATATCTATTTTGCACGCATTAATTATGTATAAAACATCGAGAAGAATTACTAACAAAAAATACAATTATTCCTACTAGCAAATTTCGTTGCACTTACATAAATTTATCTGTGACTTCTCAAAGTGTTTGTTGAATTATCCAATGCTAAAGTAATGGATGATTAAACAATCACTTTAAATTCTCACGCACATTTTTTTATATTCATTATTACAAAATAATAACTGCTAACATCAGTTGTAGTTCCACAATGGTCCTATATTCGCCATCGTTTGGGTGGTGAGCTACTTGCTTGAGTCATATTTTTCCTGGACGCTAACGTACTGCACTTCTGTTCACTTGGCTTGCGCGTGTTGGAGATGCTCTTATATTCAGTTTTGCTAGATAAGTTTTCGATTTTCATTTTCCTCGGCGTTGCAAAGGCTGATGTTCCTAGATTTTCTTCTTTTTCTTTATTTAGTTTCGCCTGTTTACCGTATTGTTTATGTTTTTTTAACCTACTCCCTTTGTTTATTAGGGGTTCTGTGCTACAGCGATTTTCTTTATTTACTGCCCTATTTCCGATCGTAGCTTCCTTTAGATGCACACTTTCCTTTTTCCTTATGATTTTATCAGATTTTTCTCCTTTGACTTTTGCTGTGGAGTGCTGGCTCGGTTGCGCCATTTTGCGTTCACATTTTTCTGCCCAGCTATGCACAGTGGTTCGTTTCACACCGAATCTTAAACTGCCACCTAGATCAGCGTACATTTTATTAAAATTTTTTATAAATCGCTTATGCGCCGACGTTGAATCCAACGATCCAGTTT
>NW_016235452.1:0-1146 GCF_001687245.7 Rhagoletis zephyria | reverse complement strand
TTTAATGTTCGGCTCCGCCCGAACTTAGACTTTCTTACTTGTTCTGATTTACTTTGGTTACTTATGGGGTTTTCATGCAAATTGCTAGAAATTCTAAAATATACATGTCACCAACAAAAAAATCACGACGTGCTAGAAAAAAACCAATGATATATTTTAATTTCGCAGGCCTCTGTTATCTTCGCAGCGTCATCCAATACGGGTTTTAAATCTAGTGGCGGCATTTTCCTAGTCGCCAAGGAATACCGACGGATCATACAGTGACTTCTCGTGGCGTTTTCTGCCACTTGCTTCATCTTAGACATCGCTTCGTTCGTTTTTCCAACCACTGCAAATATCCACACACTTGCTCCATTTAAAACCATTTTTCTGTACAAATTTGTCGATAGCTTTAAAAACTTCGTCACTAGTGGTGAAGTTCTTCTTCGNACGACGTGCTAGAAAAAAACCAATGATATATTTTAATTTCGCAGGCCTCTGTTATCTTCGCAGCGTCATCCAATACGGGTTTTAAATCTAGTGGCGGCATTTTCCTAGTCGCCAAGGAATACCGACGGATCATACAGTGACTTCTCGTGGCGTTTTCTGCCACTTGCTTCATCTTAGACATCGCTTCGTTCGTTTTTCCAACCACTGCAAATATCCACACACTTGCTCCATTTAAAACCATTTTTCTGTACAAATTTGTCGATAGCTTTAAAAACTTCGTCACTAGTGGTGAAGTTCTTCTTCGATTTGCATTCCGAATGGGTACCTCGCTAACACGAGAAGAACATTAGGTCCCACTACGTCGGTACTTTCGGCAAGTTGCAAACAAAAAAATCACAAGTTTTCAAACTTGTTATAAGTTCGTTCTCGACTGCCTCTATAAACGTGTTAATTCGCTCTTTCACAGTGTCTCCGGTTTTTTTATCAGTATTTTGAATAGGATATCTATTGTTTCCGTTATAGATATCGATGGGTATAGAGCTTTTATGCCGAATGATACCAGTTTAGTATCCATCGTGATCGTTGAATCTTTTATTTCTTCAATAAATTCCGTTGTATTAGATATTGTGTACTTATTGGGCAATCGAAGGCTGTCCTTTAGTATAGTTGTTAAAGGCCTGTATGCAGCTCTCAAGAAAACGGTCAAGAAAAATTTGC
>NW_016235451.1:0-1146 GCF_001687245.7 Rhagoletis zephyria | reverse complement strand
CCTTTACTTTCATTCTTGTATTGGTCTTTTTGTAAGTGTTATTCTTTAGCCTTTTATTAGCAAATTTTTGTTAAGTTAATCCCATATGCATACACACAAGAAGCACTTGTTTTTCTGCTCCAACCATTTCCGTTGCATCATTTCCGCGGCACCATTTCCGTGTGCAATTTTCGTTGAATTTACCAATCTACTCCCAACCAACCAACCGCCGCTAAAGAAGTTTCACTTCAAAACCTCTTCAGGTGTTGTGGCTTTCGCCGCTCAAGACGAAATATAAAACTTTTAGCTAAAGTGGGGGCTGAGTGACTGGAAGTCTTGTTGCGGAGTTACATATTTTTACTCCATGGGTGCCGCTGCTTCCTCGGGGTTATGAGTTATTTTAGGACCTCAAACAAAGTCAATAGAATGTTAGTACATGCATATACGAGGTAGTAAATCCTGGCAGGATTTTGTTCCATCTCTTCAAAAATTTGTTTTTTTACTAACTTTTATAATTTTTCATGGAACAATATATATTTACGCTTTCCCCTTCATCAGCAAAAAGTTTAGTTTAGTTTTCGGGGCCCCAAATAAGAATTAATGCTTAAAATTTGTGTGGAACATTTAAGCCTCTAGCTGCCGTGTTTTCATAACTGGATCCAAGAGAATCGTTATAGTAGGAACAAATAGCTGCTAAATTTTGCTACTTAAAGGTCTCTTAAGCCAATAATTATTCATATTGGAAGTCGTTTAATACATAAAATTTGCGGCACTAAAATTAGATTTTTGGCAAAAAGGGGAAACCTACTACTGAAAGAGAGTTGTCATGAGATCGAGCAGAATGCTTCTGGAATTTGACTACTCAGAATTGATAGTAACGATTCAGCATAGTTTGTTTGAGACTCAAAAATGGCCGTTCCACTGAAAAAGTTGACCTTCCTTGTTTGCAAGATGGCGGCGATTCCACAACCCCCTGAGCTCCGCAAATCAAGTTTTGCTATCCCTGCTATTGGCATTTATCCTTTATGGTTTCGTTAGCCATGATTATTTTATACAATCCCGTTTAATGCATATGTGCGTATTATTTTAAGTATCCCACGTCATAAATTGTTAAACAATTTTTTTTTAATATAAAATAAATAATTCTTCTCTCTTTTTCCAGGTATG
>NW_016235450.1:0-1146 GCF_001687245.7 Rhagoletis zephyria | reverse complement strand
TGCCATCTGGTAAGTGGCATTTGAAAAAGAAAAAATACTGCTAAAATGTCAATATATTCAGTACTGTTTGCTGGTGATGAGCGAGATGAGAATCAGCTACAATTTCATGCACACTGCAAATTAACTTTTTTTTCTTCTTTTTTTCATTGTCTTTCGCTTCGCTCCACTTCACTTTTCTCCANTTGCTTCAACTGTAACATGCCATCTGGTAAGTGGCATTTGAAAAAGAAAAAATACTGCTAAAATGTCAATATATTCAGTACTGTTTGCTGGTGATGAGCGAGATGAGAATCAGCTACAATTTCATGCACACTGCAAATTAACTTTTTTTTCTTCTTTTTTTCATTGTCTTTCGCTTCGCTCCACTTCACTTTTCTCCAGTTTCCCGAGCGTTTAAATATTTAAATTATGACAACATAAACTACTGGTACTACTGGTACCCCGCGACCCCGATATAAAACAAAGAAAACCATTTAAAGAAAAGCTGCCAAAGAAAAAAATGAAAACGAAAATGGAAAGTAAATGAACTTATTTACTTTGCAAGTAGAAGTGGCGGTGGCGGAATATTCTAGTGAAAAAAAAGTGAAAAATATTTTATATATTATTTGCATAGCAAAGAAAATTACGGGCGAATTAACAATTAAAAGTTGTCAGCAGTGTCTGTGTGTGCTGTGAAAGGAAAAAATTGGCATGCATGACAAAAAAAAGTGAGTAAAAATGAATGGTCGTTCAACTGAGGAGGTCGCCTGAGGTGACAACCTAATTTCTAAATTGACGCAGGAAGGACGGAACCAACAGAAAAAAGTGAAAAAAAGAAAAGGAAACAGCTGGCAAACAAACACACACAGGCAAGCAGGCAGAAATTGAAAAGTGCATATATGCAGGAAAACGGAAAGAAGCAAAACGGCAGCGGCAGCAGACAAATTGTTCAAACTTATTCATGCTTTTTTTACCGTGAACCTTTCTCTTTTTGTAAAACAAAAACCTTTTTCATACTTTTTTCTAGCTCGCTAAGCTTTACCGGCAACGGAGACCGGCGTGGCAGCTTTTTCTTTAAAATAATCGAAAGTTTTGTATCAAGGGAAAAAGTGAAAAAAAGGAAACGGTCCATTGTATGACCCATAAGGTGAATTTTGTACAGTGGCC
>NW_016235448.1:0-1146 GCF_001687245.7 Rhagoletis zephyria | reverse complement strand
GCACATGACAATTAAAGTAAAAAGGGCGATGTGCTTATGCTACACTATAAATATATACAAACNTGAATGCAGTCTTTTCATAAACTCCCGCTGAGTTCAATGTAACTGATTTGGGTAAACTGTTGTTTGTGTACATTCCTATTTGTTTATACATTACTTATGTGCACATGACAATTAAAGTAAAAAGGGCGATGTGCTTATGCTACACTATAAATATATACAAACATACATATCTGCATGCGTGCATACAATCCTTTACTCGAAATTCTTAGTTGCTGCAATTTTTATCCCATACATTTTTGACGACCAAACAACGCGTTTGCTGTCTAATCTGCTAGCCTCATTTGCCTCCCTCGTTTACTCGCCTCGCTCGTCTGCTGCTGCAAATGCGTGCCTCGCTCGCAACGACGTCCTCGCGAGGGCAGAGCTAATGAGGCCCTCGTTTGCTTACTCGCTCGCTGGCTGCTCAGCGCGTGCGCTCGTACTTAACGAGTGCTCATTTGCAAACAGCCTCGCGTGTTGCTGGTGAGTTGCGCTAGCTCAGAGCAAACTAACGAGCGAGCGAGGGGCTAAAATGAGGCAAATCCGAACCCTGGTTATTTGTACCCAACTTTAAAATAATAAAAACTCCAAAAAAGCACAAAAGTGTAACGCTGTTACTCTTAGGGCCGTTTTCTCAAGTAACCTGTGTCTTTAAAGCTCACTTTATATTTAAAGGTTGCATTAAAATTTATAAATATGTCTAAAATAAAGAATTTTATTATCGGTTTTAAATTGGTTTACAACCAAGAAACATACATACGTCAAAAACCGATAATAGAAATGCTCAACTTTAGACATAGCTTTACTTTTAATCCAACCTTTACTGTGAATTTAATATATTATCTACATATGTAAAATAATAGCCGTTTCCATGATTGCACTTAACTCAAAAACTACTGGATAGATTTCAGTCAAATTTTCAGAGATTGTACCTTGCNAGACTGCATCACTCCCCATACAAAAAAAAAAATCGGTACTATTTTTCCATTGGAATTATAAAATCTATTATATTTTAAGACGTCCACCAAAATATTTCGGAAAAAATCACTTGAAATGGCCTCAAGCTCATAAAAATTGTTAAATATAATTGTTATAAGGCCATAA
>NW_016235447.1:0-1146 GCF_001687245.7 Rhagoletis zephyria | reverse complement strand
TCCATTTGCAGTTTTTGCCGAAGCGTCGAACACGACACGAACTCTAGTTATAGATAACGACTCCTTTATGATAGGATGATGTGGTAGATAGCAAAAATTATAGGATTCGGTGTCACGCTGCGGTGCACGCTGATGATGAGATTCGGATGAGGTGACAAGTTGCATTTGGCCCAGCTCTAAATATTCGTCGACGGTGGCTTGGTAGCTTCTCTTCAGTTCGGAATCCCTTGTTAGCCTTCGTTCTAGATTTAAAAGTCGTTTTAAAGCAATGTCTCTAGAAGCACCTATGACCCTGTCTGGTTGATGTTGTGATAACAATGGCAAACGGACAACATATTTTCCATTATCTAGACGGCGATGTGTGTGGCGATAATACTCTTCACACCATTGGTCTTCGTTGCTCAGAACATGTTCACTGTGTAACTTTTCGATTTGCCAAAATTTGGTTAGCAGCTGGTCAATCTCGACCTGAGTGGTTAACGATGAAACTGTGATAATTGGTGACCTTGATGCGTAGAATTTTACAGAAATGATATAACCAAAAATGGTTTTTTGAGCTATGGGACTACCATTCTGCCCACGATACGTGTCACTTAGAATGCAATCGTCGTAAACGTCATTACCAAGTAAAACGTCGATAGCATGAGGACGATGATATGTCGGATCAGCTAGATCCAGGCCTTTCAAATGCGATCACGTCGTAAATGGAAGTTGTTTATCGGGCATGGCCCCACTTATTCTAGGTAGAACATAGGCCATGACAGTGTATTTAGTTCGATGATCATAACGAGAACCAACGGACATAAGGACATACGATCGCCCTTCTGCTACCTTTGCTCCTGATATACCTTGGATGTTAACCCAAGTTTTCTTTCGTGATAACCGCAACTGCTGGACAGCTTGCTCAGTAATGAACGACGCCTGAGATCCTTGATCCAAAAAAGCTCTGAAGTGATATGGTTGACCCTCTTTGTCGTCGACGGTCACCACAGCCGTCAAACACATCAAAATTATAGTTGGTTGACGTTGGGTTTCTTGGCACGGTGACTGTAGCCACCTCGCCGGCGCCTAAACCGCCTTTCATAAAAGATAAATGCATAGAAGTAGGGGCTGATTACTCAGTAGACTCATCTGTATGAATGAGGG
>NW_016235446.1:0-1146 GCF_001687245.7 Rhagoletis zephyria | reverse complement strand
GCAAAAAACAAAACCGATTTCAATTCTCATATAAAAATTTAAGATTATCCTTAATTTCTTCCTGATCGAATGATCGGATTTAAACCAAATTAGTATGAGACCACCTATGAGGTAATACCTTTCCGCTAAAAAAATAATTATGGAAATCGGTTAACGTGGTCCAAAGCTATGCGGTAACATATATAAAAAAATTTATATTTAGACGAATTGATAACCTTCTCCTTTTTGTGAAGTCGGTTAACACGGTCCATTTAAAGCGCTCCTGATGGAGAGCCTTCTGTCATAAAATATAAACTACTTCAGAGGTCAGCAGACTAAGTAAAATACTATCAACGAGTGCTAGTAATATTAGCTATGCCTTCAAGAAATATGGTGATTCAACAACTAGTAGCGAGAAGAAACATTAGAGATTCTAATTCAAATGCACTATCCGGGTTACTTCCACAGTCACAGTCAACAATCGACTCGTAGGCAACAATGGGGACCTCCCAGCGAATATTACCTGTAAGTCTCCGGCACGAAACGGAA
This sequence comes from Rhagoletis zephyria, assembly GCF_001687245.7. Lineage (NCBI taxonomy): Eukaryota > Metazoa > Arthropoda > Insecta > Diptera > Tephritidae > Rhagoletis > Rhagoletis zephyria. The sequence continues at coordinate 618 of NW_016235446.1, read as the reverse complement.
TCATTCCCGCTAACCTACAGCATACATCTGACATGATTGTCTCCGTACCACTTTTTGAGGCAGCGTTACGAATTAATTGGAGGGGTATCCAATGGTAGGCGGTAAGGGTAGTTTTCATTCCTAAAGCGGAAAACTTCACATACGAGACCAAAAGACTTTAGGCCGAATAGTCTGTCATCTTTCTTGCTCAAATCCCTAGAATGACTTAGAGATGGGCATATTAGGGACCAGGTAGGCAGCAAAATTAGGCCCAGCATGCCTAAAATTATAAAAGGTCAGTTAAAGCAGCACTCCACTCCCTAACTCACACAGTTGAAAGATCATTCTGTACAAAGAATACACCCTCGTTACCTTTCTGGGCATTGAGGGTTCTTTCCATATGTAAGGTATCTCCTGCGGCAATTATCACATCGCTGTTAAATCTGGTTGTAAGCAATTCACTGACCTCGTTTATCTAACTTTTGCTAATCGGACGAGAAATAAGCGCAGCATAAGGTAAATCAACAATAAAAAAGTTCCTACTCAGTTGTAATCTCAACGCGTCTATGGAACATAGCAGTAGGCAGCCTACTTCAAGAACTTTAAAATGTGGGTAGGCAGATAATTGCATACGCCGAT
>NW_016235445.1:0-1146 GCF_001687245.7 Rhagoletis zephyria | reverse complement strand
AAAAAAATCAAGTTAATGATAACATGGATTACACCGAGCAAAAGTAAAAATTTTTCCCAAAAAAATATATACTCCCAAAAGTAGAGGCCAAACATAGGAAAACTTCGTTTATAGCTTCCTACTCTGGCGTCAGAATTTTTTTTAAGGACCTTGAAAGTTTAGATATTTGATTATTTCCAACAATTATTTAAAAAATGTAATGCTATATGAATAACAATATGAGCACCAAATAAAAGATAAAATTCTGTAGAATTGAAAAATATTAAAGTTTTGGTGCATAGGGATGAATAGGTATTGAAAATGTCCTTTTGCAATTTTGTACTTGAGTATCCTTGCAAATTTGCGGTATTTATCTTTTGAAAAAATAATAGGTTACGAATTTCGTCCTTCTAATTTAATAGCGTAAAAATAGAAACATTTAAAAAGGCATTTTCAATATCAATTCGTCCTTGGGAACCACAAAGATTTAATGCTTTTTAATTCTGTAGAATTTTATCTTTTTTTTTNGATGCAAAAATAATACCCAAGATTGAAAAGAATTAACAAAATAGTTATTTTTTACCACGTTTATATCAGCTCGCTTTCTTGTCTGCCCACATTCCAGTACATACCTAGCAAAGCACATGAACAGAACTATACTAGAAAAGCACCCCCTAGGATTTTTCAATTGATATGTGCATAAATACAAGCTGTTGGGCGGCTTTGTGTTAAATATGCGCATTATTATTACTGCGCCTAAAAATATGCAGCAAATTATTGATTTTAAGCAATGGTAAGGATAAGGCCGCACAAAGCGTTTTTTTTTTTTTTGATTTCGTTGATTTAGATAGTAGGTTAGTTCAACACGAACCCGCGGGTGCTCACCTATTTATTCAATCAGTAATATTCTCACTGAACCACTTACGCGTTAGATCTCTCACTCACTCATTCACTCACTCACTTCGCTTCCCACATACTAACTAGCTTACTCTCGCTCTCAATCACTTACTATCTCACTCACTAACTCTCCAACTCATTCACTGTGCTACTCCCTCACCTGTTGACCCAATCATACATTTGCTCTATTATTCACTCATCATCTCATTAATTTCTCTCTAAAAAAACTTTCACAATTTCTGCCAAAACTCACTCACTTAATCTATCACT
>NW_016235444.1:0-1146 GCF_001687245.7 Rhagoletis zephyria | reverse complement strand
ACAAACATACAAAAATATTACATTAGACCAGTGCCAGCAAGAAAACGTTCGCTTTTCACCTTTGAATCTGAAGGCAATTTCAGTATTTTTTTTTTTTTTTGTCGAACGTAAGGGTCACTTTTTAACATTTTTTGCCATATCGTCGGCATTTACAATTGGATCTTAAAGTTTGATATATCGATATCCTTTTCGGAAGGAAAATTGTTTTGTTGTTCCAAAGTTCACCGACCTCATGTACCATCCTAATGTCAGTAAATTAAACCTCATCAAAAATGATTAAGCTTTTGCTTAGGAGGTATTTAGATTACGCCGGAATTGAAATTTGAAAAAAGTAGGCAGTGTCTTTTTTACCATTTTCGCCATATACTTGGCATTAATTATCGGTATGATATATAAATCGATATTTTTATCTTGAAAGATTTTGGTTATTCTGGCACGAAGGGCTTAGAAATAAGCTCCTTTGCCAACCTTCATGGTGAGAAGCTCTTTTAGCAGAAAGCTCGCTGCTCTAACAGTCACATTTGTTCTATATCATTTTCTCTTAATCTCTAGATCTAATTGTTTTAAAAAGAAAAATACCTTTTTTTTAAATGTAATTTAACTTTTTTATTTTTTTTTTTAATATTTTTTGTTTTTTGTTATTTTTTGGCCCAATTTTTATTATTTTTTTTTATTATTAATTTTTTTTTCTAGTTTTTATTGTAGAAGAAAATATGTACATGCCAATATTCAATTAGTCTTTCGAAAGGCAGAAAAAAGCTCTCAAGTAGTTGCCAGAATTGGCAATTGTCTTATGAAGGACTTTTATCTTCCAAAGGACTGTGGTGAGTTGAAAGACAGTTGCCAAAATTGCCCTGTAAAACTCACCAAAAATCAATAAGTTTTGGCTAATGAAGTACGTATTTCGATTATTCCAGTAGAACTATTAAAAAAAAATGTATTGCAGAAAAACGGTTTGACAGAAATTTTTTTTTCGAAATCGCTTTAAAAAAAATACTTTTGGTTTGTGGGAGTACGACGATTTTTTTTTTTGTCTGCTTGTAAGGTGCTACGGTCTAATGTACATACTACATAATTATTTCGTGTTTAAGCAGAAGAGCAGGTTTGTATGAAGAAATGTAAGAAGCAATCAAAGCGAAACTAAGT
>NW_016235443.1:0-1146 GCF_001687245.7 Rhagoletis zephyria | reverse complement strand
TATTGCTTGGTAGCGGCAGAGCTGAAATGCGCAATGAGTTCGTTTATACATACATATATATGGATACATATGTAGGTACTCGTACCCGTAATGCGTCGCTTTATATCTTTTTTCCCCTTCCCTATACTACCTATATCTTCCTTCTAACTCATGTAACGTTTTCAGTTTTAAAAATTTCACTCTCCATTTTTGCGATACCGCCGCCTAAGAAGTTTCACTTCAAAAACAACAAAAACAGATTGTTTTATTTCAACCCGGCCTTGAGCTCAAAAAAATCAACAGAATCAATTAACGGCCAATTATAAATAAACAATGTTTAATCTTTTGGCAAATAAATTTCATCTTTTGATAAATAAATTTATTCTTTTGGCAAATAAATTTAATCTTTTGGGAAATAAATTAAACCTTTTGGCAAATAAAATTAATCTTTTGGCAAATAAATTTAATCTTTTGGCAAATAAAATTGAACTCTACTATAGAACTAAACAGTGTTTGAAAAAGTAAAAAAATACATTAAAAAACTGCTGTTGCTGTGTTAGGAAAGCATTTTTTTTTAACTTTTGACGCTTAGCTTTACTCCGCCAATATCAAGAGTTAATCTCCATGATAGCTGAAAAGTGTTTTTTGGTTTTTCTGTTCTGTTGATTTGACTGCTCACTTTCAAACAGTTCTGTCACAGCATGGTCTTAAATATTCGTCAAACTATCTGGCTCATTTTTTTCTTCAACCAAACCACGCATTATGGCCAAATGGAATAAAAAAACATCTAAAATGCTACAAATCTTGAACTCCCTTAATATATTTTCAAACGCAGGTACAAAGAAAATTTATTTATGTGGATACTATGTACATTAGGGTGCTCATCGGAAATGTTTTTTTTTTTTGAAAATTTTAAGACTCTACCCCCTAATTTTATTCATTTTTATGAAAAATATTATTGCTTATTTTTATAGATATTTTAAAGATCATTTAGAGGTCGCGACCTGTCGATTTAGGTTAAAAAATACGATTTTGTAGATTTATGGGTTTTTGAATGACTACTTTTGACTCGATTTCAAAGATCGAATGTCATCTGAGAAGAGAATATATAGGCCTTCAAAATGGTATTTAATAATCTATTTTCGGACTTGGCATGTTGGGATTTTT
>NW_016235442.1:0-1146 GCF_001687245.7 Rhagoletis zephyria | reverse complement strand
ATATAGATATAGATATAGATATAGATATAGATATAGATATAGATAGTATTGATATGCAAATAACTAGATATTTCAGTGAATATTTTAGTTGTCTACAATATATGCTTTAAAACAGATATCAGTTACTTAGCTATTTGGCAAACTACATAACCTCCGCAATTGCTAGTGAACCTTTGTTAAAAATTACGGTCGAAGGTTTCAAAGTACTTACACTTCAAGATGGGTGTGGTATACATACAATTAGCCATGAATAGCCGATGCAGTGTTGCCACTTGAAAATATCTTTAAATACCAAAACGCCTACCAAATCAGTTTCCAAACTACCAAAATAATTTTCATCATTAAAACGAGTTTTCTTGAATTTACGGGTTTTACACAAATTAGTATTAAAAATTAAAACTACACATAATATTGTGTACAGTATTGGCTAACCATTCATACCAATCTTTAAGGTTAAACAAATAAATTCGGGCCTTTTCATCAGGGTATGAAAGTAAACTGTACAAAACAATTCCCATTTGCTCATCGATCATCATATCACTTATGGTTTGGTACATAGTCAGAAACAAATTGTAAGATTCACTGTAATTTTCCCCAACGATAAACGTTTGCTTGTTGTTGTTGTTGTAGCAGCNGTACAGTATTGGCTAACCATTCATACCAATCTTTAAGGTTAAACAAATAAATTCGGGCCTTTTCATCAGGGTATGAAAGTAAACTGTACAAAACAATTCCCATTTGCTCATCGATCATCATATCACTTATGGTTTGGTACATAGTCAGAAACAAATTGTAAGATTCACTGTAATTTTCCCCAACGATAAACGTTTGCTTGTTGTTGTTGTTGTAGCAGCATACAAATTCCCCAAAGACTTTTTGGGGAGTGTTGCTGGAGTGACAGTCCTTGGCCAGATATAAATCTGGGTCGTTCCGGTTACGTAGACCCGACTGTCGTGGGAACGGGTCTAAGAATAAACGTTTGCTTGTCGTATGTGACAATTGCTTTATAGAGAACGTTATATACGTATGTATGCAAATTAAATTCACTTAAAAAACATATTATTTTTAATCGTTTCAGCCATTCGTTTTGTGTTTAGGTTTTGTCATATATGTAATACTTCTATATTGGTAGTAAGCTAACATCTC
>NW_016235441.1:0-1146 GCF_001687245.7 Rhagoletis zephyria | reverse complement strand
TGTTGTTGTTGTTGTGGTTGATCACCGCTGTGCTTCAATTACTTATTTAATCATAATTCGTTCGCGTTTCAACAGTCATCAATCATCAAATGAAATGCCGACGAACGAGGGGCACAGCAGCAGCAGCAGCAGCAGCAGCAGAGATGGAGACGACGGACTGAAGCAGCAAGAATGCCAAAGCGATAGCCAAGGCGATGAAGGAAAAAAACCAATGCTAGGGAGGCGGAAAAGCAGCGAGAAGCAACGGAGATCGACTGAAAATTTGCAACGTCAGCTGAAAGCAAAAACAAAACTTAGCAACAAAAATACTTAACCGTGCAACAGTGGCAACTCACTGGCCGCGGCTAAACTAACTGTCAGCCTGACAGATTGCCAGGAATATATTAACGGAGCGAAACAAGTGGTGGGCTTGTGGGGACAGAGGAGAGTGGAGTGAACGTTTTGAAGTACTGCAGCTTAGTTGGTGGAAGAAGAGAAAAAGCTTCAAACTCATTGCAGCATTGCAAATGGGGTTGGCCTTTGCTGCATGTGCTCTTGACTGTCAAAGCGACACTGCCAAAGCGCTGAAGGTTGTCCGACAGCGATGAATCTAAGAATCTGAATTTGACTAGTCGCCATAAACGCTGGGTTAGTAGACAAGCGTCGCTGCAGAGTTGATATGAAACAAAAATGCTCGTAGTAAACGGTATCCATTGTCCATATCATACAAAACGAAGAACAACAGTGGCAGCAGCTAAAGCAACACAGTATACAATAATAACAACAATTATCTTATCTGCTCAAGAGTCAATCTGGTTGAACTTGGGTGCTCGCGATCACACAAATCAATCGATCACGTTTCGTGCCAACCGAATGAGAGCATTCGGAAGAAGAAGTATTCATAAACCAAGTGAAGAGCAGAGCTCAGTAAGACGCTACTGGATGGTGGTAAAAGTTACTACACTAAAAAATTGTTTTATTTAAAAAATGTTTTAATTCCAGAAGATAAATAAATAAATTCGCATAAGAGCGATGACCAGGAATGTCCAAAAAACTATCGGCTAGTAAAGAGAATAATTTGAGGTTAGAAAATATTTCGAGGATTTGTAGAGAGAATTTTCAGAAATTACTTGAGTTTCTCTAGATATTTTAAGAGTCTAGTTTACT
>NW_016235440.1:0-1146 GCF_001687245.7 Rhagoletis zephyria | reverse complement strand
TTTTTTGACATTTGCAACCAAAACAATGGCAATCAGTAATAAAAAAAAGGTGCTGCATAAACAACTACCTTATTTCATTTTAAATGTGGATTTGCTTTCCTTCGAGCGGGCCAAGGATTATTCCTAAAAAGTGAGAGCCCAACGTGGGGAACACCCACCCTGACAANGAAGTTACAGGATTTAGTCCGGATTTTTTTTCCTGTAAGTTCATGAAAAGTGTCAAACGATTAGCTGATTTGCATGTGCAAACAAAAACCGAAAGCGGTGGAAGCAAATAACCTTATATTTGCAAAAAAATTGGAAGTAAACCATGAAATGTTTGAATATGTATAGATTTTAATAATTATTTAGTGATATTTCAGCCAAATAAGTGTTGTACCAATGACATGTAAACAAACAAACTGACGTTTTTTGCGTTCCCGTACACTTCTGCATCTGTTCTCCTTTTACTCTCACTTGAGAGAGTAAAATTGTAGTTTGACAGTTCCACAGGTTTTAGTCCGAAAGTTCAAAGGAACAGACTCAGGGCCGGTTACTCAATGTCTGGTTAACACTAATATCTGGTTAAACATCTTTATCGACGTTACTGACTCCCTGTTTGTTGTATTCGACTCCATGCATGTAACATGTGATCGATAAAGCAGTAGTTGTGCTTAACCGGAGCTTCTACCCCCGATTTGTGCTAATCAGACATTGAACAACCGGCCCTTAGTTGCATTTAGGTGACGAATTTTATATGGATAAATGTACATTTAGGGCCGGTTGTTCAATGTCTGATTAGCACAAATCGGAGGTAGAAGCTCCGGTTAGATACAACGACTGCTTTAACGATCACATGTTATATGCATGCTGTCGAAATCGTCGATAATGATGTTTAACCGGCAAGTAGTGATAACCAGACATTGAACAACCGGACCTTAGAGTAGCATTTAGAACTAAATGCGCTAAATGTGCTTTTACGCGTAAGCAAAAACAGCCCATTACCTTTTCAACTACAAATTTTCGTGCTATAATAGATCGTAGCTAAATAAAGCGTACTTATTTTTAAAGAAAAAACTTTATTCGATAGTAAATTTCAAATATTTTAAACGTATTTTTCAATGTTATTGTGGCTTATTAACATTTTATTTTTAATTTTTATTGAGC
>NW_016235439.1:0-1146 GCF_001687245.7 Rhagoletis zephyria | reverse complement strand
TCGCTGTAGCGATTTTGCTTTTTTGAGACCTGCTACAAGTAGCAAACTATTTTGGGGTTGTTAAGAAGTGCTTACTTGTTTTCTGTTTCTGTGGCACAAATGATTATAATATCTTCGTTACTATATACATCTATACAAGAATCATTCAATTGGGAACCATTTCCTACCAGATTTCTAAATCGCATTGAATGATTGTTATTTTGTGTTGTGATTTTTGAAAGGATCAGTGTGTTTGTCTTCCGTTAGGGGGTGCAGGGATTGAGAACAGAGATGCTTATGATTAAGTCCCGATCCCGTCCATCCCGAAATTCAATTTTTAACTTCCGAACCCGCTCATCCCGAAGTTTTTCAGAATTGTACCGCGGACCCGGGGGCCACGAAATCTATCTCTAAAAAAATTCAGATGTCTTTCAAATTAATTTTAAATAAAAAAATGTATGAAAGATCTGGCATCCTCCAATTATTTTGTTTAGCTTTGCTGTTCGTTTTCGTCCCAGTAAAACATAAAAAGTCAGTGGGATCGTCGGTTCGAAGCCTACTGAAAGAAGTCTGATGAGGAAATGTGGTGATTTCCGAAATAGCTATCACTTCTACCATTTTTTCAATTATTGTTGCTTTTCCACAATAAGTTTTTCATTAAAAACGGCCTCGAGCTCAATAAAAATTGCTGAATATTCCGAAATAATTAAAAAAAAATCTAATGTCAAAGAGAAATATTTAAAAACACAGCTTTACTATATTTGGTCCATAGTGAGTATGTATGTATATTGATTGTTTGGTGTGTTTTGAAATTTTTTGGTTTTTGTCGCACGATGTTATAATTATGAAATTAACCCGAACTATAAAGCTTTTCGTATCAAACACAATGTCAAGTCGCAAATGCCAGCCTTTAAGAGTACCATGTTAAAGAAAATTCGCTACAATAGGGTAGAGGCAGTAGCTATTGCTGCAAAAGTCAACGGTACAACACTTAACATCACCACAGTGGATTCAAATAAATATCGAAAATCACCTAAATGCATATCAAAATATTTCCTATTAGAGCCAAAGGCGCCGATAATTGTAAACGTCATTCGCTCACTTCAGCACAAAATAACAAATAACAGTCGGACACGACAATGCAATTAATCATTTCCATCGCCTGGA
>NW_016235438.1:0-1146 GCF_001687245.7 Rhagoletis zephyria | reverse complement strand
AATATGTGTAGAGTCAAATCGGTTCATTATAAATGCGGTTCTTACATTGTATGAACAAGGTATGTGTTTCCATTGGAATTTTAAATTCTATTGAATTTTAAGACTTCCATCAAAATATTTCGGAAAAATATTTCCATGTTTATGCCAACACATATAGTGCTTTGACCCAGTTCGCTGTGTTTCAAAACGGAAGCATAAACCAACTTTCAATACGCTTAGAAATTCAAAAGTGTATTGGCTCGAATTTGTTTTCAAATCGCTTTTTTATTTCTCACATCGGTTAGAAAACAGGTATAAACACATCACTCATTTGACGCGAAGTGACAAAAGGCTGGTTTTCTTTATACAGCCCGTTTTAAGTTTCAATTATTATTATAACAAATTTGAATTCTTGTTCACTTCCATTTCGGTCCACTGCGCAAATTAATTATTTAAGAAATATCGAATAATAATAACAAATTTTGTTTGCTTTGTAATACGGTTAGGCACACGATATGGAACCGAAAGTATCGATATAGTACTCATTTAAAGTACCGCTGTACCCCATAATGTCGGGGTAAAAAGACTCGATATTCCAAATATCAATACTAAATTCACAAAATTAGATCCTTATATTGATCTTTTTTTCTAATAAGGAATGAACGCTTTCAACTTTAGTAAGTGTTTGCTTATGTATAGGTAAGTGTGTTAAAAGCAGAGATCGAAAATGACCGCCACCAAGTGTCTTGTATGGCGTTTACCACTGACACAAACACTCACCTCTAAAGCAAAGAGTGTTTCTCACCGTGTCATATCACTCAGTGCGATCTTTTTGTGTTTTCCGTTGTGGGTTATTTATCAACTGCTAAAATTTCAGTTAGGCAAAGACACTTTGGCAGGGACTTTTATTTTTAAGTGTCTTAATTTGTGGGTTATTGTAAGATTGAAAAAATAAGTGGTCGTACATAAGTGGAAGCAAAGCGTTAGGCATTTCTTTANTCATTCATAATATGATATACCGAAAATAAGTTATTTTATTTTATTGGTAAATAAAAGGATAAAGGCAAAGGTAAAAATAAAAACAAAAACAAAGAAGTGTAAGGATAAATGCAAAAATTAAGGTAAATTTAAAAATTTTACTAATATAAGGGCGTTCGTGGGTAACCG
>NW_016235437.1:0-1146 GCF_001687245.7 Rhagoletis zephyria | reverse complement strand
GGGTTTTGTTGGTAGTGTCATCGACGTCATCCATGTGCTGCCACTTCTGTGACCTTTGTCCACCAGTTGTCATCACCGGTTTCACCAAAGAAAACTGCCACGCTTTGAGCATCTTTTTCACCTCGTTGTCATCAGCACCACCAACGCCCCAATTATTATCATCTTTCGAAACTGAATTAGTGGATGACAGGCCTTGTCACCTTACCTTACCTTACCTTAATTTACCTCACCATCACCACCCACGCTTCAACAAACCCTGCCAGCAGCTGCAGCATCATCATCTTCACTTCATTGTTGCGTATTATGATGACTTTCAACAACAACAACAACAACAACAACAACAACAGTTTTAAGAACTTTCACTGTCACTGACAAAAATCAGCACACGAAACTTGGACACTTCAGACGAGGAGCTTTCCTCGGGCAAGCAACACGTTTCAATTTTTTTCGTAGTTTTCTTCTACCACCAATCTCTGCACTATCAATCCCCAATCGCCTCTTATCATCATCATCATCGTTCTTTCTCTTTTCTCTTCGAAGCCGGCAACACTTTCAAGATCGACTCATTGTGAGTGTGTATGCTTTCAGCAACCGCCAGTGGCTTTCTCCTCTTCTACTTCATCAAAATCCTAAGTGAACACCAGCCAATGTGAGACAGTGTCTGCGTGTATAACTGTGTCCCTGCTGACTCTCCTCTTCTCTCTCTCATCATCGTCGGCCTACATCACACACACAAACAGTGAACACTTTTTGTGCTACCAACAAGTAAGTTTCTATCTTTTTCTTTCTTTTTTTCTCTCTCCCGTTTCACATTTTCCAATCATCTGATTTGGATGTGCCATCGCCGCCGCTCTCGACACGTTCAGCGGCTCGCTGTTCCGCTATTTTATTTCTCTCTTTTTTCTTTTTTTCTCGACCGGACAAAAACGGCTGCCGGTGAATGTCAAGTGTGCTGCCGCTGCTGCTGAAGTCTTTCTTTTTATTACTCTTTTCCTCATTGGCAACCGTTCTTCCCTTTTCTTTCTTTTCAGTTACATTACAGTTTTTCTTACTTCTTGTCTCCATCGTCAGGAGAGTGTGGCTATGTATGCACACGCACAAACTTGCTCCTAGAGCTCCTTTAATCATCTGTGCGAGCCGCTTTTT
>NW_016235436.1:0-1146 GCF_001687245.7 Rhagoletis zephyria | reverse complement strand
GTAGGAAGGCACTGCTGAATATCAAAACAAAACACTTTTAGTGTAGTATCATTTAAAGATTTTCCCATATCATTTTTTTTTGGAATCATAAGCTTGTTGCGCTAGAGCGAGATGTTTGGTTTGCTCCNCTTGTTGCGCTAGATCGAGATGTTTGGTTTGCTCTAATTTTAGAGATTCAAGTTCTTCAGATTTGGCAACTTGTATTTTACATTGAAGCAAATCACATTTGTGGCAGGTGTCAACTTTAGGTTTTTTAAATTTTAAATTAAGTGTTCCAAACAGTTGAGCAAATTTTGAAAGCGATACGGAATGGTCGTATTTATCTCCATAGAGGCGATGCATTTCAGCTACAGACAAATCTCTCGGTAGATAACGCTTAGAGGTATCGCGCCGAGTATAGTGCGACTCATATGACGGAAAGCTTTTTATGAAATTTAAAATTTCGTTTTCTTTTGCCATAGAAAGTTTTCTTGAGCACGTATGCTTTCCGCGCAAATCTCCACGGACACTACATCCTTCAAGTTTTGCTTTCGCAACCGTTTTTATGAGTTGTTCTGTCTCAGATAACGTGAATCTAAAGCATTTTTGGCAAACTGAAATTCTATTACCACCAACCTCTAAAAAATAATAGTATGTATGCACTCTGCTTCGAGGATTTCTTTCATGCTTAACTCTTTTAATAGTGTTCGTTTCTTGAATTTCAATCAAGCCAGTAACATACGCCTTACGTAAGTTATAAAAGCCTTGCCCCCTTCTTAATTCTTTTCGCGACGTTNTCTTTTCGCGACGTGTGTGAGGTTTTATTTAGTACCACTTCATTTGCAACACTTTTCGAATTTTCCTAAATTTACATACATTTTTATTATTACCAGCCAATAAATGAGCATGTGTATGTACTAAAACACTTACAACTTCGCTTTCTGCATCTGAGCTGGGCGCAGTAAAATTACTGATATTAAAACTAGGATCAACAACCCAATCATCACTAGAAAAATCAACATTACTCACATTGTTAATGTCTAATATGCCAAATAGATTTTCACTTTCCATTGATATAAGCAAATAGTCTTAACAACTCAACAGCCTTTCAGCAACTAAACAGCTTATGTAGAAAAAGAGACGAAATGAACACGCACAAAAACAAAC
>NW_016235435.1:0-1146 GCF_001687245.7 Rhagoletis zephyria | reverse complement strand
TTTTTTTTTTCTGTACGCGTCGCATTTGATTAATGAAAAGTGACTTGAAATGGAGCGGCTGGACAGCTGTTTTGAGTGTTTTTGTTGCTTCGCAGCCAGTCAGTCGCCTGTTGACCGGCCGATCCACCGGCCTTGCGCACGCGTTCACACATTTTGTGGCACAATTTTCACAGCCTTGCAGCTTTTCCGACAAGTTTTTGTTATGCACACGATGTAGTTTTTCATACATACATATTTTTCTACTCACTGCCTTGTTAACCACCGGTGATTTATCGGCTGTTTTAGCGCATGCGCGCACGCTTTAATATCTCAGTTGACTTATGTGTATGTAAATATGCCACAAACATGCCATTTGTCAAACGCGCGTGCACACACACGCACATTCTTACTTAGCTGCATATTTCGTTGAAAAATTGCCTCATTTTCTATATGTGATGTAGTCCAATTTAGGTGACATCCGTTGCATTATGCATGCATATCTGTGCTATCTGTGCTATCTGTGGCAGCATCTCTAACGGATATGCATCTAATCCACATTTGCATCTGCATATAAACCTTATTTCCAACGAATTTCTCCAAATTGTTAATGGCAGTGTTTCGCCATTGAGCCCACCGGCAGTGTAAATGGCCTATAAATAGTGGAGCACTGTGGCACAGTGGACCGTTTGGGTGAATTTTTGAATTAGACATAATTTTTGGGTCGAAGGTTTATTTAGAAGAACTTTTATAGAAGGAAAACTGAGACAAAAAAAAAACAATTTTTTTTGCGGAAAAGGGTTTATGTTCCAGAGAAGAAGTACAATTCATCAATCAAAAATTAATGAAAAAAAAACAAATTTAACTAGAGCATTTTACTTGAAATTTTGTGTTTTTAGCAAAAAAAAATTAATAAATAAATAAAAAGCAGAATTTGCACAAGAAAAGTAAAGGAAAAGCCGCTTACGATCTCAAAAAAAAAAGAAAACTCCCGATAAATCAGGATAATTCACGAAAATTTAAGAGTCCTCCGAATAGTTCCGAATAATTCTGAAAAAAACATAAGAAGCTAAAAAAAAAATCTCGAAAATCCCCGGAGCGAATTCGAAAATACATTGAATCATATCAGCATACATTGAATCGAATCAGCAAAACTCTCAAGTTTATAAA
>NW_016235434.1:0-1146 GCF_001687245.7 Rhagoletis zephyria | reverse complement strand
TCTGACTATTTCTGACTAGTCCGGACTCGTACGGGATCGCAACTTTTATCAATAACGATAGCCTAAAAAAGTTTGGCAACGGTTGATAGTTTAGAGATCGGTCTGTTNATTTACTCTCTTTTTTGTCCTCTTAATAGTCAGAGAACCGAGTACGGGATCGATTTCCTGTAAAATCTGACTGATTCTGACTATTTCTGACTAGTCCGGACTCGTACGGGATCGCAACTTTTATCAATAACGATAGCCTAAAAAAGTTTGGCAACGGTTGATAGTTTAGAGATCGGTCTGTTGTTAGAAATGTTATTCATACAACCGCTCTTAAATATTGGGGTGATAGAAGTTCGCTTCCAATCATCGATAAAATTCCAGATGATAAAGATTTGTTGAATAATTATTTCAGCGGTTCCACCAGCGAATCACAACTCTTAAATAGAATTGCCGAGAGACCATCAGTATCAGTGTGCGAAGAATTTTGTATGTATCTTATCCCTTTAATTATGTCCTCATCGCAAAGAACGAGAGCGCCAAAGTCAAAGGGAGAAGACATGGCAGAGGAAAGGTTCCGTTGAATGCATTTATTATAAAATATAATAAGTGAAACCGAATAAACTGATTAAAAGGAGTCTATAAAATATGGTTTTCGTGATAGAAAGTTTTACAACCGCATAGCATCAGCACAGCTAGATTTTTCAGTGCCACCGTTCTAACCACACAAGTGGACCCTGTTCACAACCAGGACGAAGGAGGTCAGGCTACCGCTAGGAATTCACGTCGATGACCACCAATTCCGACGGTGAATAATCCTAAAATACTCAGAGTAACATTCGACAGCCTGCTCTCCTTCTCTGCGCACGCAACCGCTATTGTCAATAAAGTACAGAGCCGCAAAAAGGGCCTCAAGTCGCTAGACGGAAGTACTTGGGGCAAAGACAAAGAAACGTTGCTGGCAACATACAAGGCAATAGGCCGGCCGGTTTTAAACTACGCAGCACCAGTGTGGTCGCCGGGGACTAGTAGGACGCAGTGGACGAAGCTACAGACGCTACAAAACACAGCACTTAGGACAGCAACCGGATGCCTCCTGTTGTCGCCAGAAAACCACCTCCACGACGAGGCGAAAATGCTCCCAATTAGGGAGCACAACAC
>NW_016235433.1:0-1146 GCF_001687245.7 Rhagoletis zephyria | reverse complement strand
AAAAAAATAAATTTTCACTTAAATTGCTAGTAAAACCGGAAGTTGTTAATCTTTGTTATTCAGATTTTCACCTCTATGGGCCGTTTTCACAGTCATTAGTTAACTAATAGAAAAACAGTTGTTTTTGCCAGCATTTCTGGCTCCTCACACTCACATTTTTCTGTTTATTTTTTCTTCATATTGAAAAAGCGTCTTTATTTCCCTCGTCGATTTTCGATCCTAAGAGAAACGCATGTCCAAATGCTCGAAGCGTATCTTCTGTGTTTAACAAAGGGGGTACCCAAGAGTCTTTACAGATGTCTTTGATGCAGCTGTCAAGTTCTACTAACTGTCATATTCCGTGCCTTGACGAAGTCGATCTGTCTCACCTCGTTGTCAAATTAATTCTCATGCAGGCTGAGTTTTCTTACGTTGGATTTTGGAAGTGAAATCACTAAGCACGATTTAAACATAGTTCTCCCAAATGTTCATAGATACGCTCTTTAGTCTCATCACCTTTCAAGAAACATCAGAGGTGAAAATTCCAATGAACTTTGCATAAACCTTCTCTGCAATAAAAAGATGCATTTTCATAGCCTCAGCTTTCCAAACCCAAATACATATGTAGTTATCCAGCCAGCAAAAATGCGAAAATGGATCAAAAAGGGAAAGAAAAGTCAATGAATTGCGAATTTTTGTCCGTTTACCGATTCAATTTTCGGATACTTTGACGACACGTTTTGCCACTACAGTGTGCGGCAGAAACGTATGTAAGTTTTTCGAGCGTTGTTCGGATACGAAAGTGATTGAAACTTTAAATTGTTTTCTGTGCTTTTCGGGATACGAAAAATGTGTGAGACCGCAATGTCGGCAAAACTTACGTTTCTCTACTAGCTGGGTAAGAACTTATCATACCACAAGATGCTGGGTGTGAATTTAAAAGCGAGAGAAATGCGTCAAATGCATAATGTCTTTTTTTCCTCTATATCTCTTCTTTACCCGCTCAGTCACACTTTACATACTTTCGAAACTCAGTCACACAATGAGCCTCTGCTGTGTAAATAATAAATGGAATAAGTCATGGATACTTCACAGCAACAGAAGGCGTACTCATTTGCCACCTCTGGGCGGAAATGGCGAACGGGCTTTTATGGTTCGCATGAAAAA
>NW_016235432.1:0-1146 GCF_001687245.7 Rhagoletis zephyria | reverse complement strand
TACTTGCAGTTGCGCTTGTGACTGCGTTTGAAGCTCCATAGATGGAGGATGAATTTGAAACTTAATCAATCAAAGATCAACTATGTATGTATTTTTTTAGTTTCACAGAGAATAATAAAGAGATACATATATGTATAACGAATAACGCAAAATTTACCGATACTTGTACATATTTATATGTATACGAAGTACTCTCCGAGGAGGTATTGATATGTTCAACTATTATTTTCATTATCCTTTCTATTAAATGTATCGCCAAAGAGCCTGTCCTTTCTAAAGCTCATCAGTTTTTCCCTAAACTTTCCACGTTCTGAACATACCCCTTAAATAGATATGCCTCTCGAAGAACGTCGACTGAGATCACACATTAGTTCCGGTCCCTCAAATCCAATTGAGAATCCTACTCGTGCCAATTCTTTGTCGACCTCGTTGCGTCGACTTCATCGCTACAGTGGCCTGGTACTCAATAGAGTGTTATTGTATTTTTCTCTGCCAAGTTTTGAAACATTTCAAAGCAGTCTTTAACAGATCACTTTACTTCTTTAATAATAAAGTTCGCATCTTTCCAGCCTTTGTGTCTTCCATTAGAAAGTTAAAGCTGCTAGCTAGTTTCGACTCCTCATTCCATCCAAAGGTCTTCTGCAGTAACACACGACCTGTGTAGCTTGGAGGTTCTCGTAAACGATGAGAATAATGATAGTAATCGTGGAGTAAGTATGCCTTCTAGTTACTAATTAGACGGGGAGAGAATGAATTCCTATTATCAAGGACCGAACTTATAATTAGAATCATCCTTTATGAGAACCTTAGCAGTAGTTTTATCAAGATGGAATGCCAGTCTGTTAGGCTGAAGTGTCTGTCTGCCCCAATGTAGGAGAAAATCACACTAAGTACCAGTGTGCACATTATGTACTGATTGAGAGCTCGTATTTGATCCCGTCCTTTCATCACCTAGAAGTATAATTAGTTGGTTGGGTTAATAAAGCGCGAGGGCTCACAAAGGCGAAGTGCCTTCATAAGCGACCAAACCAAGTGGGGTTTATATATTGTTTTAAATGGTACAATAACAGCCTTTTACGAGATTGAAACCATACCAGGGCCCACACTTGCAACTTTCGAGACAGTATTTTCGAATTTCCCCGTACT
>NW_016235431.1:0-1146 GCF_001687245.7 Rhagoletis zephyria | reverse complement strand
AAAAAAAATCTTAATATTAGAAAAAAATTAAATCAAGAAAAGAAAAAGAAAATTATATAAAAAAGACAAAAATAAAATAAGATTATAAAAATTTAATTCCATTTAAAAAACTTTTTTTTCAATAAAATCTAAAAATTATAAGAAAGTTTAATTAAAAAGTGAAAAAAATTAAAAAATATCCTAAAACATTCAAAGATAACGAAAAAAGGAATTAATATACGTTTCTAAAAATGTTATGAAATTCAAAAATATACATAGAGTTTTCTTTTTAGAACAATAAAATTATACAATTGAAAGAAAATTAAATTAATAAAAGAGAAGAGGCCGACACTCAAATGGCTTTCTCGCTTCTCGCTTTCTATCAAAAGACCTTTTTACCATAAAAGCTGGCAACGGAGCTTTTTTTTGTAAGAATCTCATTCCGGAATAAACAAAATGTTTTAAACTATCTTTTATCAAAAGAGCTTTTTATTCGTGAAAGCTTGCAAGGAAGCTTTTTTTGTAAGAATCTCATTCCGGAATAAACATAATATTTCAAACTATCTTTTTATCAAAAGAGCTTTTTATCCGTGAAGGCTGACAACGAAGCTTTTTTTTTGGAAGAATCTCATACCGGAATAAACAAAATGTTTTAAACTATCTTTTATCAAAAGAGCTTTTTATTCGTGAAAGCTTGCAAGGAAGCTTTTTTTGTAAGAATCTCATGCCGGAATAAACAAAATATTTCTATTTATCTTTCTATAAAAACAACCTTTCACTATGAAAGCTGTCAAGGAAACTTTTTTTGCATACCAGAGTAAACAAAATCTTTCAACCTATTTTTCTATCAAAAGAGCTTTTCAACGTGAAAGTTGGCAATGTAGCTTTTTTATGTAAATTATCTTTCCTACTGCTTCTCAATTGTTATAGGTACATAAGACTTGGAAATATCTTAGCCATAGTTGCCCTGCTAGTTTTTATATAAATTGTTGCCTTTTCATCGTACCGTCTGCAGGTGGTAAAAGGTTATTTTTTTTTGTAGGCCAAATGAATAACTACATTTTTTAATTTCATTACTTTTCATATCTTTTTATTTGCATCGTCAAATCGTGTGGGTAATTATACAATTAATCAATTAACTTTTATGATAACCGTATCAATAATTTC
>NW_016235430.1:0-1146 GCF_001687245.7 Rhagoletis zephyria | reverse complement strand
AAAAAAAAAAAAACAAACGACCACTACCAACCACGGAAGATGGGGAAGATGCGCTACGCTGGACGTTGCGACGCATCAACGGGAGACAACACGCGCAAGCAAAAGCCAGCCTTCATTCACATGGCTTCATGGCTGCACGCTTGCTCCGCTGGGCTGGTCCGTACTCATTTCAATGGCCAACTGATANTTTGCTTCACCACCGCTGCCGTTGCCAGCCACATTAGCTGCATCAGCAACGCCACATTGCATAGCTAGGCGCTTAAAATTTTGTGGTAATGGGAAAATTTGCTGATTGCCTTTGGCCGCTGGCGAAATTTTGCAATACCTACTCGCAGCACCGCACAATGTTAATTTATTATTGCTTAGCGCGCGCACGTCTCATCGCCAGCATGAAGAGTCGGATGGGTGCCCATCAATTGCTTTACTGCTACTTGTACTAAACTGATAAACACTTACACTTAGTTTAAGCAGGTTCAAATGTGAAGCAAATGTATGAGTAACTCGCATGTATAGCACAGTGTATGTTAAGGTGTATGCTGCATATGCATGCGCATGTACATTAAGCTGGATCACCAAAAAAGTACCGGGTTTTCCACGGGAGCTATACAATTTTTTATATTTTAAGAATTCTGCCTAAATATTTCGGAAAATATTAGAGATTTAGGTGAACTCAACCCTTCCGAATGCGTCGTTATTTTGACTTCGTTGATGAATTATAAAAAAGGTTGGTGTGCAGACCTTTTAAGTTTAAACTCTTCTATGGTCGGAGGTAATTTTTTAGAAAAACTATTTTAAAAAACTAAATTTATTTACTTTTAGCAAACAAGATTTTTGGAGGTATTTTCAAAAGGAACTGGCTCAGGTAAATCTTAATATTTTTCCGAAATATTTTGACGGAAGTCTTAAAATATAATAAATTTTACAATTGTGATGGAAAAACTGTTCCGATTTTTTTTTTTTATGTGTAGTGATGCATCCTAATGTACATACATAAATATATGTGTATACTCAGCTATGTTGTAATAACAATTGGTTTAAAGACTGTTTATGATACAAATAAACCTACCGGCAGCAGCCACAATCGCCACACTGCAAGCTGGAAGCACGTTTTCAGTTCATTCAAAGAGTTTGCGTGAATATCGCATG
>NW_016235429.1:0-1146 GCF_001687245.7 Rhagoletis zephyria | reverse complement strand
TTCATGTCGAAGTGAGGCGACGGATCAAAAGTCTGAGCAGCCATTCAATCACCACCCAAATATCACCACCGATGACGACGAAATGACCTCCATCACTGACGTGGTGCCCTACAGTCAGGTGACATCAACAGCCAGTGCCAGTCAGCAAACCCGAGATGATCATCACTCGGTGGCAACAGCCACTGATGGTGGCTGCTCATCAACGAGAAGCNAAAGCCTGATCAGAAAAAGTGGTCCAGGAGGATCAAAAGGAGGTGCAGCAGGTGGAGCCTTCAAGGTGGAGGGCGACAGCTACTGGAACTGGTGGTGGAGTGATGATGAGCACCGACGATGGTCCTCGGCGATGTCCTCCCCATTGAAGCCGGCCAAGGGAGATGAGATGTCCGTTTGGTTGCGGGAGAACATCGAGACGAGAAGGGTAAGGGGGAAAAGGGGAAAACTTTTAATTCTAACTGTTTTACTTAAATACTGTAAACCTTTGCAGCCTGAATCAGTGGTCTTCAAGTCGGCCTCTGACGTGCCCAGCCACGTCCTCCTCGAGCGAGCCCTCAGTCCGCCCTGCTCCTCGCACTCCATCGTGCTGAGGCCGAAGAAGACGAAAACAAAGGCAAACAAAACTTCTCACGCCTTTTCTGAAGATGAAGGAGCAACAAACTCGGATGCAAACTCCTCCGCCTCTTCAACACTGCCCCGTCTAAAGCGGCGCTGGTCACTCTTTCCAATGCGACGAAAGTCGGCACAGCGGCAGTCAAAGTCAATTTCGGTCATCTCGGGGCCGACTTTGGTGGACCATCCGCATCCTCATCCGCATCCTCAACCGCATGACCAGGGCCACCACAGTTTGAGCCGCCTCTTCAGCCGCAGCAATCGAAATCGGCAATCACTACCACCGAATCAGTCGCTTCCTGGTCAAACAGGCCCAAAAATGGCCACCAGTGGCAATGCTTCATCTAGTCTTGATGGTGGTGGTAGTGGTGGTGGTGGTAATGAAGGGGATCGTGGTAATAAGAGCAAACCCGAAGCCGAAGTAGTCCTGCTGATGTCCCCTGAAGAGCGAGTCAAACTGCTGGCCGCTCAGTTCAGCAGTCCCGTCCTGGTGAACATCGACACCTCGGGAAGGCGGTTCCAGCGGATGAGCGTCGGACG
>NW_016235428.1:0-1146 GCF_001687245.7 Rhagoletis zephyria | reverse complement strand
ATTACACTCTATTTGGCGTTTTTGGACAGTGATGTTTTGGGCAGTTTTTTAACAGTTGAGCAGTCCTCTTTATGGTGAGGATGCAACAGCAGCAGCAGATAAAAGTGGGAACACAAAAACAAATAGATTGCACTGTGATAAGTAAAGGAATAGAGCAGGGGACAACAACCAAAAAAACAGCCAAGCCAAGCCATTATCAATGGCAGTACAAAGTAGAGAAAAAACTTGCTGATTAACTGACTGACTGAAAACGATAAGGAGATAAAACCAAGAAAGAAGGCACCAAAAAGCACTACCATTACCACAAACAACTCAGTGCTGTTGTGTTTTGGTCTAAACAAAAAGAGTAAGAGAATTATATGAGCAATCTATTCATTTGCTGCTGCTATTCATCGATTGGCTCGGCAATGAAGTAATGCACTAAAAACGAAAAGTTTTAAAAACAGCAGCAGCAGCAGCAGGTTGGTGGACAATATGCTTTACGACTGTACACTTTCTCCCCCACCACTACTATTGTGTCCCTTTGTATCAACCTCATCTCAGTGTTTGCAAATGACACCAGAGCCAAAAAAGTTACTACATTTACTACTGATTTTTACTCTATTACTTTGCAGTATTTTCGACCGCACAAAAAATGGCTACTGATGTGCTGCTGCTGATGCTAAGGTGTGCTTCCCTGCATTGCATTTATTTCGTTTTTTTGCCATTTTCCTCCTGACAGGCGATCGCATCACTGAGTGAAAAGATCGACTAGCCGTCACTAAGGAAATTGTGTTTACTGTACTATGTGTGTGTGTGAGCTGTTGCCATAAAAAAATAAAGAAAAAGAAAAAAATCGTAACCAAGGAGCACACTGAGGAGAGAAAAAAAGGCCATTAAGGCTTTTTCATCACTGAGGCTGATTGCTTGGATGCCTTCTCCTCCTCTTTTCCTTGTCATCCATGCCACTTTGTTGGTGAGCGCCAAAAAAGCTGCTTTGCTTTTGGTGGTTATACTTTTGCACTTTAGGCGCGTGCATTATGCAAACCGTGCTCTTGTTCTCCTTCTTCTGTCACTTATTTACCAACACCATCAGTTTTTTTCCTCTCCTCTCCTCCTCTTGAGAGTATTGAGCGATAATTAATTACCCCAAAAGCAAAGCTCAGT
>NW_016235427.1:0-1146 GCF_001687245.7 Rhagoletis zephyria | reverse complement strand
TGAGAACTGCTTTACCTCTTGCGTAGCACTTGCTGGCTCTTTGACTGCTCTAAGAGCCAAAAATCTGCCCATCCCTGATTTAACCCATTTGCGCTCTCTGTACTATATAAACGACACCAATTCAACCCACGTCTAAAAGTTTACTATTATTATTAAAACGAAATTGCTTTAATANGCCCAACATTTCTTCAAAATGATAGATTACATCCACGGTTCCATATTTTCGTGTACGTTTTTACACATTCCAACGAAAAATTACGCATTCGGGAGAATTTTTTACTCATTCGGAAGAATTTTCGACCTTAAAGTAAGGGAAGTTTTTCTTTGATCCAGAGATGGATTTTTGGTTCAGTGCAGATAGAATAAAAGATAAATAGGTATAACTGGGGATACCGGATTTGGACACTTAAAATCTACTTTTCACATTAGAATTGATCCACATGAAAAGCTAAAATTTTTTCTTGAATTGTTTCACTTTGCCTTAAAATATCCGCTATTATAACATGGGCACATCTGTACTAATATATAAAATTTTCTTGAAAGCCGTTTTTTTCTCTTCGAAAAGCTTGAGAACAGTCGTACCGATTTTTGGAAGCTTTGGATACCTATTTCCGACTTTCCAAGCATGGTTATAGACTAAAAATAATTTGGATATGTAATGGGGATGTGGCACCCCCCATACGAACTGAATTTTTCATACTGCATATGAAGAGGAGTTTGCAGTAGAATACTAGAACTTGGTATGGATATAGTATATGAATTCAATTCTAAACTCAGTAGAAAAGTGGCGGTTATTGGAAACGGGGCCGCGGTCCTCCTTTAGGTACTGAAACTTATATAATGCATATTTCTGCAGGGATTTATAGATCATACAAGTGGAACTATCGCACAAGAATATCTCTAGAGGTATATGGGGAAGGATACGGAAATTATTTGTGGAGATTTATGTTAGTAATACTTTACTGTAAGAGAAAAAAGTGAGTTAGTGGTAAACAAGTAATTTTTAGCAAAAAAAACCGACTTCAACCCTCATATAAAAAAAAATATATATATATCGGATGGGGATATGGGGCCACCTCTGAGACACTACCTTTCCAATGCAGAAAGAATTATCGAAATCGGTTGACGTGGTCCAAAGTTATGCGG
>NW_016235426.1:0-1146 GCF_001687245.7 Rhagoletis zephyria | reverse complement strand
GCAATCCGTGCTACGTGCAATGGCTTTGCAAGATTTGGAGAATACCCCGTATGTTTTTTTTTTTGGGAAACAAATACAAGAATTATTAAAGGTCAAATAAATCAATATTTCTCGAACACTTTCTATTGATGTCATTCAATAGAGAATGTAATTCTCTTTAATTTTATATATGTACATATATTATATACCAGATCGCTCTCAATCGCCTCGCTGAGTGTATGAGATTCCTACGTGCTACATTAGGTGTAATTTTCTTCCATTAAACTCAGCATACTTAAAATATACCCGTATTATAATCATTCATTGAAATTATTGAATAGTTTGAATTTTACTTCTTAAACCATTAATTCCTATAATTCAAGTAGAATTTGAATTTTCAAACATGTGGAAACCCTGCTATATATACATATGTTGCTTAGAAATAAAGCCTCAGAAAATTACCTTAAAAACCTCAGAAAATTATACATGTACGACTTTAAAAATAGGTGGCAGCCCTCTTCCAAATATTTTCCTCCTAAAACCCTATTAAAATTCTGACATCCATATTGTGATACATATTCAAATCACCAAATTCCCTTGATTAAAGAATTTGAATTTCAAACAGATGGTAACCCTCCTACATGGGTTCGATTGATACCCATATTGTAGTAATTCATTTAATTTGAGTTTCATTTTTAAATGGGTGGCAACGCTTCAGTAACATTCACCTCAGTAGNTTTTTCAGAGCTTGCGAATAACTAATTTAAATTTGGCTTTTCAAACCGGTGGCAACCCTTTCCAAAATATTTTTCAAACTATAACTTTTTTAAGCCTCTTGCCATCCATTATTTGACCCTTTCCGTGGATTTGCGAATTTAACACACGCACAGGTAAAAACTCTTAGTTCTAATTGTTTATTTGTGGGTTAAACAATTGTTACAAATTTTAGATGCCCTATTAAATATATCTGGCAAGCTATAACTTTTGAACGATAAGCTTTCCACAAAACAAAAAGAAATATTTTTCTCATCTTTAGGGGGTTGACTTTTCCCCGATATACAAACTTTTAGATTTTTAGCTTACCGTAAATTTTTTTTCGACACTGAAAGGGTTAAAATAATTTTCAAATAAATAATTCCCTTAATGCAAGTCGAATTTGATTTTTTA
>NW_016235425.1:0-1146 GCF_001687245.7 Rhagoletis zephyria | reverse complement strand
GCATTTTTTTCTTGAGAGCTGCAAACTGATTTAAGAAATTTTGGTAGAGAAAATTTCTTTTCCATTTCTCGTCCGTCGTTTTATAAAGTTTTTCGTTTTTCTTGAGAGTTCAGTTACTTTTTTCGGTATTCGAAATATTAAAAAAATTTAGAAATCGTGAAAAATCACCATCTGTATCGAAAGCCAGAAACCAGAAATCGAAAGGAATATAAAAGTGCGAAAATTCATGGAATCGATAAATTTATTTTTACTGAGTCTTTTTTAATATTTTTTATTAGGTACTTTTGAAAGTTGAGCGCATCTTGAGTTTATAGAACTTTTTGTTAAACAAGTAGTTTTGAAGGAACGAACACAACCGACTTCAATTCTTATATTCAAATTTAGGGGTACCGTTAATTTCTTCATAATCCAATCATCGGATCTCTAAACCAAATTACGGGACGACCATCTTTCCAATAAAAAAAGGATTATTGAAATCGGTTCACGTGGCCCAAAGTTATGTATTCCGGCGAATTGATAACCTCCCCTTTTATTGAAGTCGGTTAAAAGTGTTTGAGCTCTGTTAATCTTATGTAAATAAAGTGCAGTTTGTGAATTTTAAAACGTTTATTTATTTATTACATACTGTACATAAAACTTGCATAAATATATTTTAAAGAGCGCATTATCTGAAGAAAATTTTTAGTATTTTCCGATGATATATCTTCAGAAATATAAAACCCCCCCTAAAATATATTCCTGGGTGCGCCCCTGCAAAGAATATACTATGATTGCGTGCATTATTGGTGTTTCGGCTGATGTAATATTGTCGTAAACTATCTCTTTCCTGATTTATTTTGAAACGAATTTCCGTCATCTCTTCTCAAGTTTGGTTTGGAGACAAACCGGTTTCGGCGTTGTGCCATTTTCAGTGTAATTTTTCGTTCTCCCCTTTCCTCTTTGCTTTTAATCAAGAGCTTTTGCATGTATACTCTGGGCATGAATCACGTAACTTTGAAACGATTGTTGTTCAAACGATACTGACAAAACGACGTCACCAAAACAATGATTTATGCATATGTGTTGCTGCTACGTGTTACTGTTACTGTTACGTGAAGCAATCGATCAGACAATTTTTCGTTTTCATGAAGCAAGACAATCTCGACA
>NW_016235424.1:0-1146 GCF_001687245.7 Rhagoletis zephyria | reverse complement strand
ACTAAATATCTTTAGTTGTCGAAACTAATCCTTTTTCTCAGTGTAGCAGATTCGAATTCTACAAAAAATTCTAAGAAAATTTCCTTTATACCATTGCTCTAAAATTATTTTCGAGCCTTCGCAATTTTTAAAGAAGATATCTTTAATTGTTGGTAAGTTAGTATGCAGGATGTTTATAGGGCCAAAAATATTTATATATATATAAAAGGAGTGTGGTACCTCTATACAAATCGAGTTTTTCAAACTGCATATCTCTGGCAGAATTCATGGCAGAGTACTGAAACTTGGTATGGGGATATATGAAATCAATGGCATACTCATGGAGAAAAATTGGAGCTATTAGAAAAAGGGACGTGGCATCTCCCATACAAGCCGAATTTTTCATACTACATATCTCTGGAAAAGATCACGAAGCTGGTACCGATGTATGTATATGAAATGAACCGCATACTTATGGAGAAGAATGGGGATTACATGCCATGTAAAATTTTCCGCTGAATTTGAATATGTAGTCAAAAAATAATAATTATACACCTTTAACTACAATTTTGAATCGCTATTCTAAGAAATGGTAATCCTTAAGAAGAAAAATGTTATAACAGTTTTTATAGATCATTGTATGATCTACTGACCCGCCCAATGTACAATGCAATCCAATCCAATCCAATCCAATTCAATCCAGTCCAGTCCAGTCCCATGCAATTCAATACAATCCATATTTTCATGAGCTGAGTACTTGGTGCTTCATTTACGAGACACAAATAATGCAGATTACGAAGTTTTCACCTAGACATAATGGCAGAATTATTTTAAAAAGCTCGATAGCGCCCAAATTCCAAAGAATGGATCTACCTGACTGCATGATCCTGCAAAAAATAGTGACCAATTTAATAATTAATTGAATGATATTTTTCCCTTAAGAACAAAATTCCTTATGTTGCACTGCCATAGTACCAAGAATGGAAGAATCCATGTTGTGTCACTCAAGTCGCCCAATCAAAACGTATTTTATAGTTTGATCGTGCATACTCGTCATGAACCGATAAATACTCGTAACTGCAAAGTCTATATATAGGCCACTTTAACAAAATTATTGACTTTCTCAACTTTACCGATATTCTCTTTTTGCTAATTAAAAAAAAAAAA
>NW_016235423.1:0-1146 GCF_001687245.7 Rhagoletis zephyria | reverse complement strand
CCAGAACTTCTCGATAAAAAATATAACTCCGTTTGCGAAATCTGCGAGCGATTCTACGTATGCATTTTGTTGTAAACAAATGTAACAAAAAACTAGCTGTAAAGACAATGCAAAGTTAAAATTACAATACATTGGAGATATTACCTGATCTGGAAAAACATAATACAGAATCGTAAGCTATTTACGACTAAAAAACTATGTTAACGTGTTTCTTTTTTTGTAATTTCAAAAGTTGAGATTTTCCCAACAGTTTTATTTGTGATCATAAAAAAAAAAAATCAGATAATAAACGATTTTGCAACTAGCTAAGAATAAATATATTTTCGGTTCGTCCTTTAAGCCTTTGAATAATACGACTTTTCAAAGCAACCACAGACGGGGCCTCTGTGACTGATTGTTCAGAGATGCGTACTACCACTCTGTAGGACCGGGGGTCGATCTCTGGTCCGAGCAACATCTAAATTCGAAAACGTTTGTTTTAACAGCGGCCACCCCTCGGCTGGCAATGGCGAACCTCCGAGTGCACTTCTACCATAAGAAAAGCATCGCATAAAAACAAAGTGCAGAGCCTACGTAAAATAGCAGGTCGCTTAATTTGGGGAGTGCCTCCAACTCGGCCAAATACATGATAAAAATAAGAGTACAGAACATTTATTTATTCCCCATTTTACACCTTGAACCAAATATTTTTCTTAGAGTTATTAGGGTTAGAGATGCTTGCGTAACACCATTTGCGTTTTATTACAATTTCAATTACCAACTGCCCACCCACTTAACCGCCAGTAAACATGGTAGTAATGTCTGTAAATGTAAACATTTTTACTAATCTAGAAACCAGTTAAATTAGCCGCATATTCTGCAGGCGGCAAATCAACTTTGCACATCGGAAGTCGTAGCTTTAACGCGATTTAGCAACTCACCACCCATCCACTTTCTAATACATACAAACATGCCGACAAACAAAACAGCAAGTACAAGTGTGTGTTTAAGTGTGCAAATGTACATACATGCATACATACATACATACATGCTCATGTAATCATGCTAAGAAACGGAACCATAGCTGATTTTGTTGTTGTTGTGGAGATAGCATAAGTTTAGAAAAAGACAACAACTAAACCGAACATTGCCAAAATGCAAAACGAA
>NW_016235422.1:0-1146 GCF_001687245.7 Rhagoletis zephyria | reverse complement strand
AAATTTAGGGGCGGACATTAGCAACTTTTTTTTTCGACCCAGTCTAAGGCACATCTGAGTTAGGATAGATTGTCTGACAAAGAGTCATATCTAAAATTTTAGTGTCTTAACGGAGTGGTGGTTGTATGAAATTTACATACATACAAGAAATTTGTTTGTCTCCCACGAAAATTTCCATAAAAAGGACTATGCTTAGCAAACGACATGTTGCAAGCAGAAATGATAAATGATTATTAATTTATGTAAGAACGCAACTTTTACCACATGCTATTTGCTTTAATCAAACATATGAATTTTATTCATGAAAATTCTTGAATGAGATTAAACCGTCTATGGATAGTATGAATGCATATTTACTACTACTATTTACTAATAGTTTTGCCTTTTAAATCGTTCCTTTTTCATGTGTGCGCTTAAGAGAGCATTTTAGATACGAATCTATATAATTGTTTGCAACAAGTACATAAATTAGACTCATATAAATGCGCAAACATTTATTCAGATATCTAAACATACACCTACTGGAAAAAGTTTTCGTACAGATTTTTTTTTTACAATATTCATAAAATAAAATTATAAAAAAATTCAAAAATTTGTTTATAAAAATATAGAACATTCTATAACATAAACCGTTTAAATATAAGTTTCAAATTTTGCAGAAAATTTTTTAAAATTGCCAAATTTTCATCGTGCCTTATTCGGCTCTTCTACTAGAGTATGTTTGAACTTTTTTTATATCGAGAAAACCCCGGCATCAAAAAAGTATCAAAAACCAACGGAATTTTGTAGCGCATTAATAAAATTTAAAGNAGTATCAAAAACCAACGGAATTTTGTAGCGCATTAATAAAATTTAAAGGCCTACATATATAACTGCGTAGCCAAGCATTTTCTAGAAATTCTGATAAAAAAAAAATGTTTAAAATATTGCTGAAAATTTGGAATTTTTTCTAAATTTTACACAAGCTTTGAAACTTATTATATGGTTTATATTGTAAACTTTCACAAAAAATAAACGAGACATTTTTTGTAAAAAAGACCTCTGTACGGAAACTTTCTAGTGGGTGCATCATGTACATATGTACATATGTATGTATGTATGTTAACACGACCATGTTTCTCATATGCTAAAATGCCTTTCCCAATA
>NW_016235421.1:0-1146 GCF_001687245.7 Rhagoletis zephyria | reverse complement strand
CTGGAACCTAGGGCGTTCCAGCCGCCCAGGTGGCAATCTCGAAAACTTGGGCAATTTAAAATTGGCACGGACTGAAACCTAGGGCGTTCCAGCCGCCCAGGTGGCAATCACGAAAACTTGTGGAATCGAAAAATAGGCGCGGACTGGAACCCAGCGCGTTGCAGGCGCAAATAAAGTGCAGCTTCGAATTTCGTGCACACGGGGCGTTGGTACGGATTGGAACCTAGACCGTTCGAACCTCAAAGGCAGTATACATACATACGTATACGGGCCTGAAACTCGTTTCTTATGCAAGCCTGCTCAATACAATACCTGCATAAGGCATGCCGTCATTTTAAGTTATTTGCTCTTACTGCCTATAAAAGCGAAGATAATAAGTTGTAGCTAAGAGATAAATAAATAAATAGTTTAAAAAAAAGGTCTTTCTCTGAGTACAACCGACTGGAACGAACGTGCGAACCTAGTGCTCAACCGCCTCCCGACGAAATACTTGACGGTGGTACCGGGGGGTTCGGTACTTGGACAGTAGGAGGTTTAGTTCGGGTTAAAGTCCCACACTGACGGGTATAGGGTTTCTCTAATTTATTTATTTATCGTCCCGTTTCTGCCTTAAGGCCTGTATGCAGTTCTCAAGAAAAGCTAAAATTCCATACAAAATGTCGTACAAGAAATGGCTAAGAAATTTTCTTGAGTCAAATTTCCTTCAGGCAGTACGAAGTTCTTAAGAAATTTGCTACGCTTTTTACTACGGTTTTCTAACAGATTTGCATCAGAAATATATGCCCGTTCCATTATTTCTTGAGGAAAGAGTGAGGCAACAGGCTGTGAAGTATCAAAAATGTCAAAATTCCTTGGACACACACACGAAATAATGGCAAATTTTTCTTGACCGATTTCTTGAGAGCTGCATACCAGCCTTTAACCACGTATCTACAATTTTTGGGAAAACTAATATTACCACTTATAACAGTTGTTTAAGCGTCACACTATTTGAAAATAGAACAAATACTTAATGAGGGTGTTCACTACTGTTAGTGGAACCAGAAATATTAAGTAAAAAATGCGTTTATTGTATCCTAGGAGAAGAAAGTAAAAATTTTTTTTACACTCTCTAAAATACCTCTATTGCAGATACGAGGTTAAGGC
>NW_016235420.1:0-1146 GCF_001687245.7 Rhagoletis zephyria | reverse complement strand
GTAGTGGTGGTGGTGGTGGTGGTGGTGGCGGTGGTAATGTACTGCTGAAGTGAGCGCACAAATGCCGTCAGAAGCTTGTCGGAGAAGCGGGCTGAATTTTCAATGCTGATCTCCTTAAGTCGGGCCAGTATGGGCAGCTCGGGTGGCAGCAGTGGAAGGCGGCGAAGGGAGAGGTACTGGAGCGCGGGCAGGCCGTTGATGGCGGCGAAGAGCGCTCCCAGTATCGCCTCATCATTGTCCGCCTCATCACCGACACCCAGCTCTGCCGGTCCACGATTCGCGACGGTGAGTCGAGTTAGGTGGTCCGCTGCTCGCCACTTCCTCCTTCCACGCTCCTTCCCCCCTCCTCCTTCCGCCTGCAGCATCTCCACCAGGCAGCGGAGCGCTCTTCCGTCGGCAATGCCGTACACAAAGACCAGCTCAGCCAGCTGAGGAAGGGTGGAGATGAGCGGGCGGACGCAGGCGGCGTTCATTTGCGACTGGTCATCGGCGGCGGCGGCAAAAAAATGCAGGCAGTTCCAGACGGTGAGGCGGTGGCGACGCAGTGGGAAGACTCCTGCGGAGGGCTCCTGCTGGCCGTGGTCGGCTGGACTGGTGGTGGTGGTCGTCACCAGACGAACCAGGGGGAGAATAGTCGAATAGGAGCTGCCAAAGACGTCCCACCGGTTGTTAAGGAACTCCTCAGTGGGGGCCTCCTCTCCAATGACCTGATTGAGTGACTCCGTAACCGAGGCGACTATGGTGACCGTTCGGACAGTTGTCTGACTGACCTCCCTCACCCGGTGGTACCACTGTGGGCAGACCTGGTGGGCATAGATCCGGTCCAGCAGACTCATCTGACTGAAGAGAGCCAGCAGACAGAGTTCCGGTAGTTCGGGTGGTGGTGGGCACTGCTGCTGCTGCTGGTTCGGCTGATGGTTCAGTTTGGAGAGGGACATTCTGGTGGAGAGTGGTAAGCAGTCAGAGTCAGTTGAGATGTAAACGAAGTGGACAGGACAAGCTAGCGAGTGGAGTGTGATCTGAGTGGCAGCTCGAGAGCGAGTGAGCTCACTCTTCCAGTGACCACTGTCTTCCCTACCCTTTCTTCAGTCTACTCAGGAGGACCCCCTCTGAGGACTCTAATGGCCCAACACTGCTATCACTGCC
>NW_016235418.1:0-1146 GCF_001687245.7 Rhagoletis zephyria | reverse complement strand
GTCAGTTATCAGCATTCTTCACTGAAGGGAAGCGTATGGAGCGGCTGCATAACTGCCAATTTGAAAAAAAAAATAATAATATGCGGAATTCATGAAAATTTAAGTAAGAGTTTTTTGTTTTCTGCCATTAGTGTTGAAATTTATTTTTTTTTTTTTTTTCTAAAAAATATGTTTTAAAAACAAATCGGCGTAGATATATTCAAAAGTTGTTTCAGTTTTGAAAGAATTAAATCTCAATTTGTGACAAGCAGCAGCTAACACTCGCTCCAACAGCTTCCTCTCCAATTTACCTCTGTGAACTTGCGATACAAATAAGTGCATATCAAATGTAAATCAGCCCGATCGCTAATTCCGTGTGAATAAGCTGTTCACATAATTTAACTTGCAAAACAAAAACAAGTTGAGAATTGTTTTTGTTTTGCTTTATAATTTTTGGGAATATTTGTTCACGTGAAATCCGCGATAAGGCCGAATATGTATATCATAAAATGAAACAAAAACTCGTAAGCACACACTTAAAAGTATGTACTTGCACATACACATGTACATATAAACTATATATATATAAATCAACTATATACATATATATATAAATCCTAACAATAACCATATTATCGTATGTACATACATATGTATGTAGTTTAAAACGCTTTTATAGCTGCTTTCACGCTAATTTCTACACATTTAATAATATTTTTGAAACAATAACATCCTATGTTTTGATCTTGTCAACGTTTTACTAAGATGCGGCAACAATTTGATAATTCTAATAAACCTAAAACTAAAAACTATATATGTATGTATCTATGCATGTATATGCAGGTCTTTAGCAGAATTTGCAATGCAATGCAAATGTTTTTTTTTTTTTTTAATTTTACTTTGCTTTGAATGCAATAACACTTTTCATAGTTGACTATTTGTGTCTTATTTACTGCTAGTTTATCTTAAACAGTTATCCTACATCATCAGACAAAATGTTCATTATTCTCTCAGATCCTTAATAGGTAGTCTCTCCTTTACTTTTCATTGAATGATTTAAATATCCTTTGTATTTGTATATTTTTTTTTAGTTACTTATGTACATACATACACACATACGTACATAAGCAACTCAGATTTTAGTCTCAGCCGGTTCATGCATATTTT